>NC_056590.1:18065989-18369560 GCF_018340385.1 Cyprinus carpio
CCATCTAGTGGACAGAAGTGGGATTGTATGAAACGTCAAACTGTCGGTCTGTCTTCAGTCATTCTGTCATCATCATCACGCAAAACAAAATGTAAAACACATTTTGTAAAACAAAAGCCTGTTAGATAACACCAAACATTTCTGGCGACATGCTGGCCACTGCAAAGCAAAGACTACCAATGTACAAACAAACCAGTATCAAATAAACTGAGCCAGCCTACCGGTAGACTTATATGTCAGCAAATCAATAAATCGAGTATTTTGTTGTTTTTAGTAGTGAATTTCTGAAGTGAAATTATCGTAAAAATAGATACTCCACTTCTACTTTCCTTCTGGATCATGCATATAAACACACTTAACTCAAATATAGGTCATAGAGCCATCAGATTGTATCAAAAATATTAGTTGAAAAACCTTTTTCTTTGTAACTCTAAATTTAAATAAGTATATTAACAAATTAATCTTCTGTCACTGATAAATACACATAAAGTTCTATTTTCGGGGAACGTCCACTAGATGCCAGTGCAGTGCGACACAGAAGTACTGACGGCCTCAGATGATGAAATATTAAATATAGGATCATGTCTCATCAGTCCTGCTGTATCTTGAAGAGGAACATCCTGGGCTCTTCATAAACTCCAAATGTTTGGGGGTTCCGATGACAACTTCCCTCTTTGTCTGACATCACAGTTCAAAAGTATTCACGAGATGATAAACAGTAGTTATGTCATTTTGCCCATGTTTGCACAAATTGTGAAATAAGGAAGTAAATATTATATAAACAGACCGGTCTGTAGTATCTTAAATAACATAAATGATAAACTTTTTTTTAGTATGCTTTTTTTCATGTATGCTTAGAGGAAGTTGGGAGTTTGTTTTTTTTTTATTTGCACTGTAACCATGTACGTGTGTTTAACCTAGGCAAGAAATGCCACAGTAAATCCAACAAAACTGCAATAGAAATGTGCATATCCACATGCATGTGTTCTATTCCTAAGTCAACGCTGATAAATTCATAAATTACAAGATATGACAGATCACCCTTGAGCACCCTCAAAACGTCCTCTGATTAGTGCAATAAGACAGTACAGCACAGAGAAATATCAAAATTTTATTTTAAAATTTATAATAGAGGAACAGTAGTACAATTGAAAGAGAAGGAAAATGTATTAATTTGAATTCTTGGAAAAAAACGTAAGAATAACCTGATTTGATTTGTGTTTGAGGTGAGCCCATGGCCCAGTTTTGCATCACTGTAAGAGAGTTGAAAAATACATCTTTGAAACAGCTTTTACAAAATACAGCTGAAAAAAAAAAAAAAAAAAAAAAAAAAACTTCACCTGTAGTGTTTTTTTACAGTATAAAGTCAAAGGAGTACATTAATGTGAATTGAACAGATACACAGACAAAACAAGAAAAACCATAAACAGACATGATGGCGAATGTGCACGAGAACAGAAAGTGTGAAGGTCGGTGAGAACAGTCAAAGCCAGGCCGAGGTTTTCAACTGGTTAAATGCAGTGACTTGCCATCATTTAAATCAACTAATTAAATATCCATATATGAATTTATTTTTCATAATCTTTCATATACATATATGATGTATATAATATCCCTCCCAATACAAACAGGATCTTTTATACAGCTTTTAAAATACACTTTCATCTCAAGTAAATGGAAAGATAGACTATGTCTGTATCAGTATAGCACTTCAATATATCCACTGCATATGAACAGACACTCCTGCTCCTAGGAATTAACCCACAAACAATAGTTCTTAAAAAACATGTGCTTAAAATGAAATAAACACAATGGCTGAACAAAAGCAAAATAAAACCTCAAAAGGAAGGACAAATAAAACAATATATGCATCTAAGGGTAAAGTGAATGATTGATTTTAGAATAAAAACATTTAAATCTGACGACGTACACAAGCAAGGATCTACACTAAATATTTACCTGGTTTTCTTATACATTAACAATTAAACAACGATTTTTTGGTAGGACAAATAAAAATTAACAGTCTTGATTGCATTTTGGAGTCTATATATGTATATATATATATATATATAGCATTAAATAATGAAAAAAAAAAAAAAAAAAAAAAGCTCCGTATGGAATAAAACACAACAGTTTCAATTTATTTCCATCCAGACCGGCTTTGGGGAAATAAGAAATTATCAAACGCAGAACAGTAAGTGCCCGTCTATGTACTTCCATAGACCTCCCGCTCCACATCAGCACAAGCAAAGTGTTTTCCACTCAGCAGACACACGACAGAGTCCAAATAAACGAAATCAAAATGATCGCAAATGTTACAGGGGGACCAAAACAATTGTTGCAAAACCACCTCTTTCCATCTGCATTCTTCAAAAACGGTACACAGGTCGTTCAAGTGATTTAAAGTAAGCTCAGTACCACCAACCAACTCAGGAGGGTCAAGAACATCAGGTCGTTCCATCTATACAAGTACTGCCAGTAGTTTTAACAACAACAAATGGTATGTGCATGTGTGAGTGTGTGTGAGTGTGTGTATGTGCATTTCATAGAAAAGACGTTAAAAACAGAAAAGCATACCTGATAGGCTCCTTAGCACAACAGTGTAAAATACAAAGCTGATTAGTATAACTGAGTTGAGTAGGCTTTACGATTATTAACATCATATACAGCTTGTAGGTCCAGTATTTAAAAATAATAATAAAAATAAAAGCGTTACAGCACCAAACGTTTCTATCATTTGGCAAAATTCAAGCTTTAAGTGAATGTCAAAATGCTTTATAAAGTGTTACTGTGATGCTGTGATTCAAATAAAGCTAGCAATAATATATTCCCCTTATATTTTATTATTTTCTCTTTTTCTGTTTTTCTTTTCCTTCTTATATTTCTCTGCTTTGTGTTCTCTCAGCATATTCAGTAGTTTTGTGTCCTGCAAGAAATCTTGGTGTGCGTTCTGCTTGGCACGATCTAACAGCCCCATATAACTTAATCATAAATATGGCTGTGGTCAATTAGAGTCACAAAACAGATTTTTGGTTCCAAGATTTGTGCAGGGAAAAGGAAAATATATAATATATAATTTCATGACAACATTTAACTAGAAAGGAAACACACACACACACAAAAAAAATCTTCCCGTAGGCGGAATTTCTATAATGCTCTTTCTTTGTCGAGCTCCTCCTCTGAGCAATATACGATCAGGTCTGTCAGGAAGCGCAGTTATGAACTGAAAATAAGTAGACGTACATTTAAAAAAAAAAAAAACTAATTCTATCATTCTCATAAGACCATAATATCTTTCTTCATAAATTAAATAATTAATATTTCTTTTAATATGATTGGCCTATTATAACTCAAAAACGCTGTACACCCTCATCCCCTACAAAATAAAATAAAAAAAACATCACAGAAAAACCTGATTTTTTTGTTATATATCATTATACCTCTTTCTCTGACAGGCACACGGCCCAGACTCTGACACATAGAACAATCTTTAAATATTGGAGTCCCTCTCCGACAAAGCTATATATATATATCTTTGACATAACTTCACATGTAACAAAGAGGTTTGATAGCACTTTGGAATTGTTGATTGTTTCCCAGCTATTTTTTTCTTTGCATTTTGATTCGTTTCTCTACCAGGTTATGTCTTAATTAGTCCTTCTCGGGGGTGGCATCCGCATCACCCTCGCAGTTGGATTGGTCAATCTCATTAGGCTCCTCCCCTTCCGCCTCCATGTCCTCGTCTCCCTCTGCGGCCTCATCAAAGTCTTCGTCGCGTGCGAATTCCAGGTCCTGCATGCCCTCCAGACCCTCCTGCGTGCCTTGGTGGGAGTCGGCGCACTCCACGCACACGCCGTAGCGCCGAGAGCCGTGCCGTATGCCCACGCTGGCCGCCAACATGAAGATCTTCTTGCATACCATACACTTGTATTTCTTATCCTTTTTGTGAACCTGCAAATGAATGTAATAAGCAGGGATATTAGTGAGAGAAGCAAGATATTATATTAGTGAGTACTGAGAGATGTCAAAACA
Source organism: Cyprinus carpio (assembly GCF_018340385.1). NCBI lineage: Eukaryota > Metazoa > Chordata > Actinopteri > Cypriniformes > Cyprinidae > Cyprinus > Cyprinus carpio. The sequence continues at coordinate 18,070,022 of NC_056590.1, forward strand.
GTCTGTGGGTGAATATCACAAAACTTCTAAAGAATGTCTGTCATGCCACCTCAGAAAAAAAAAAAAATATCAATTTTATTATGCATAGAACATTCTTAGGAACATTTTAATTAAGCATATATATATATATATATGTGAGTATGTGTATGCGTGTATATATATATATATATATATACACATCACACACTCACATACAAAAAGTCTTACCAAGGAATGTCTCTTGACATGTTCTCTGCGAGTGAACAGCTTCCCGCAGATGTCGCAGCTAAAGGAACGCACGCCCGAGTGGATGATCAGGTGTCTCTTTAGTGTTCGCCGGTGCTTGGCAATGTAGTTACAGTGGGGACACTTCAGCTTATTGAGGGCGTTTTCGGGTGCTTCACCTAGGAGAAACAACACAAACAAACAGATTCTCAGCACTTTTCACACCGGTTCCTGAGATAAAAACAATTCAGCATGAGATCTGCCGAGCCAGCAGATGCAGTTTGTCTTGTCAGAGGCAGAATTTTCTCCATTCGTGTTATCAGCTCTAATTGTCAGTTCTGCAACATGTGACATGCAAAAAGCGGCTTTGTGTGGCTTAGAGAAAACAATAGTGTGTATAAGTGCCAGTATGTACCCTCGGTATCACTCTGGAGAAATAGAAAAAAAATGGTAAAAACATGCTATGAAAGTGTGCCAGTTGCTATGGAAACCACATGCCAGAAGCCATAACTGTATTAGTCTAATGCAATTTTCTACTGATAAACAAGCTCTATAAGAGCAGGAACTCTTCCCTTCTAGCCACCATTCCTCTTCTCAAAACTAACATCCAGAAACAGCCTGATTGTTTATCTGGGAGAAACTACTGTGTAGTCAAAATTGCAATCTCTGCTTTTTGCTTCTGAAAAGATTCATCCCAAAACTCAAGCTCTCATGGGATCGGTGTCTTGTGACAATTAGACCGGAGCTGCCTGTACTACAGCGGGTGGGATTGGGGTGGGATCCAGCTTTGTTTGAGCCAAAATGGGCAAAAACAAAAGGGTCGCCAAGCAGGTTTCCAAGGGGGTGACGAGAGCCAGATCACCTGGGAATTCAATAGAGGCTCTAAACACCACCTTGAGGGCTAAAGAAGGCCTGACAGCAGCTGTGCCATTCGTTTGAGTCGACAGGCTCAGAATTAAAGATCAGTCTGTTACTACGGGTTTGTTGGTACTTAAAATGGTTAACGATTAACTTGCATTCTCAAAGGCCAGGCCTGAGTCATAAGACTGCTCAAGGCTAGAAATCAAATTGCGCAAATGGCGAGACTCTTCTCGCTGGGAATCTCGCAGTAGGCTGGATGAGACCTGCTAGCCCAGATCTGAGAGATCGGTGGTAAATGGGCTCAAGGATTTAACCGACCCCACCCTTTAAGTGCTAAGACTGACCTCAACCCCTAAGGAAACACTACATTGCCTCTTAGACCTAAAATATACTCAATTACGCAAGTACATGAATGCTTCTAGCTAGTAGCTACACATTGCTGTTGTGCGAAATGTGTCTAAATTCAAGTACGCAAATAGTGTTTGCAGGCATTATCATTAAGTAAATAACTACATTTGAAGAAAACAATCCCTCCCTTTGAGAACTGACGTTAGCTTTTGCAACACACTGGTGAGGTATTCGATGTTGCTGTATTTCTTAAGGCCCATTCACAACAAGGATGATAATTATAATGAAAAAGATAGTTTTAAAAATCATTCTAAATTTTAAAGGAAAAGCACAGCTGATAATGATAGAGGAACGATATGCGCTGGAATCTCTTTTAGAATGTTATTTTAATGAATAACAATATTAACATCATCAGCCAATCAGAATACATCCTGCTTTAAAGAGCTTGAGCATTTAAAATGATAGATGACCATACTTCAGCGTGCTTTTAATAAACAAGTTATTGTGCACTGGTGTGGACGCCAACATAGTTATCGATTTTAGTGTGAACAGGCCCTTACTGTTTGCTCTCACACATCAGGGATAAATCCTCGATAATTTCACACTACACATCACACACAACTGTAAATGTGTGTCTGTGTGGGTGTGCAGAGGAGATATGATGTGTAAATAAATGGGTGAAGCCCTAAAAGTGGATCATCTTACACACTGTGGATTAGCAGGCAGGCGGGCCAAAGCCCACTTTAAGTACCTCTGCAGTGGGTCCACGCTGCCTGGGTCAATATTTGGAATGGCAGAGATAGTTGGGCTGCATTAGCAGGATTAGGGTGGGACGGCCCCTGGCAGCGCTGCACCTCAGAAGAGGGAATCGGGGGTAGTGTGTGTGCGCATGTGTGTGTCACTGCTGAAAATCAACAATACAGCCGTCCTGTCTGGAAAGAACTCAGGCATTTATGGTGATGGATCCTGCTGTGTGATGCGTGAGAGAGAACAGACAGGGCTCGCCCAAGCGCAACAAAGTTTTATCGAAAAGTAATTTGTCAGCCCACACCGAAAGTGAAAGTGCTACATGACATGACACCAGTGTTGTTATTGGTAACTAAAACAATTATTATTAATTGAAATAAATTTCAAATGAATATTCAAATGAAATAAAATATAAATATTAGACATAAATGAAAACTTAAACCTAAACAAAAATTAGAAATGCTTCCTTGGCAACTAACTAAAACACATTTGAAATACTAAAAAGTAAAGTTTGAAGTACTAAAATGACTCAAACTGAAAGAAATTAAAACTATAACTATAAGTAGCAGTTGTATTAATATTTACTGAAAGAAAGTTAAATGGAAATTAAATTAAATAAATAAAATAATGAAATAAAGTCTTAAATGGAAATGAGAAATGTTGTTGTGGAAAATAACTAAAATGAGTTTAAGTACTAAAATTAATAGAATTTAAATAGATTAAAGCTAAAAATAAATATTTTAAAAATAATATAAAAAAAAAAAAAAAATTACTAAAACTCACACTCAGAAAAAGGTACAAAATCTGTCACTGGGGCAGTACCTTATCACAAGACACACTTTTGTATTTTTTAGGTACTAACATGTACCTTTAAGATACCAATACGGACTCTTTGGGTACAAAGGTGTACCTTTTGAAAAGTTACCACCCCAATGACAGCTTTTGTACCTTTTTTTCCTGAGTGTACAAAAATAAAAGCCAATTCCTACTATTAATAAATACTATAAAAAAGTATACATGTAAAACTAAAATAACAATGTGTGAGTGTGACAACTGCAGCTCATTAAAACATATCTGACGGAAAGCTATGTGGATATAAAAACACAGCAAGATTTTGAAACAATGACATTTCTCAGTGAGCAGAGCTACCCATAATATTTATAATATAATTATAAGAAATGTAAAGTTTATATACTATGAGTGCTTATAAAAAGTTTTAAATACATATTACAAATTAATAGTTTAATGATTGAAATACACTATATATAAGGTTATAATAATTTTGTTTTTAGAAGTAACCATACTATTTTAATATGTTAAACTAACATGGTTTAAGCAATAAGAAACATTCCCCTTCATGAAAAAAGCCCAACGTGTGAAAAAGGAAGTGGGTAGTCAACATGGACGCAAGTACACAGGCAAGTACGTAAGCATATGTAGGCATGTGTAGGCAAACACACTGACACACACACACATGCTGTGCAGGTGTGAGCCGTCAACTCGGCACATTTAAGTGCCCTCAGGAATACGAGCTAAGTGCATTTGAGGGCGTTTAGGAAGCCGTCTCCCCCGCTTTATTTCATTATCCTGCATTAGAGGAGTCAATGACGGCGAGAGAAAGCCTCTTCTCAGAACTGTGTCACTTAAGACATGATACTATACCACGCGCCGCTCTGTTTCATGGGGGCAGAGAGTTTGAAGCATGACAGCTCGGCAAGCTAGAGATTACACAGGTTTCAGTGGCATGAGGTGAAGGGAGGGCCGACTCCCTTAATAAGAGCAGAAGAAAAAGGACTGGCCACTCTAATTAAAAAGGGAAGATGGTCTTGTGGCCTTGAGCTACTCAGGGCTGGAGGAGAAGCGATCACAACGTAAGACCCTGGCTGGACGACTGCCTCAGCTGAAGGTTTAGACGTGTGTGTTTGCACATGGGTAAGAATGTGTGAATTCTCGCTTGAAAAGAAAAGATATCACAACATATCAGCTAATGTTTTGTACATCAGCTGAGTAGGAGGGGGAAAGAAATCATCATTCAGGAATTGCTAGGAATTCTTGAAACACTCCTTTACAATACACAGGACAACCGACAGCTACAGTGTGTGAGCTCTGAAAGCTGTCAGAATGTCACTTTATGAACTGTATGAAAACAATATAATATAGAAAAAAAAAATTGCCATCAAAAGAGCTACATGAGTCCTTAAACATTTCTGGCACCCATTGGTTGAAACTTAAGCAGCCTTGATGATGTCAACAGAAAAGTCATTTCAGATGCAGAGCAAGTTACATTTTGCTAAAAGATTAAGAAGACAAATATAATTTTTAACATGCATCAATCAGTCTTGCACAGTAAAACTGATCATTAAAAATTAATAAATTAAAAAGTTTGTTTTTGATTTTAATGTTGACTTGTGTTGCCAAGCTCACAATTAAACAACATACTTCAATAGTAATAAAGTAATAAAACCGATCTTGATCTGTGTCATAAATAGTTTTTTATGCTCAAATAATGGTGAAATGTAATACATTTCAGGTTGGTTGCGCAAATGCACATGTACAGTTTAAAGTGCCAGTATCAGGACACTATCTGCTTCTATGAGAATCAAAGCTTTTAATGGCAGCTGCAGTGATGCTCCACCTTTACCAGCTGGCGACTGGCTCTTTCATTTAGTCATACTGCGTGAATCTCCTATTCAAAGCAATACCAGTATATATCAAGCTTTGATCAGGCCTACTACAAAATTACATACTGTATAAAGCATGCTGTTTTTTAATACTGTCCACAAAATGTTAAACATTGCATAACCATATTCAAATTGATGTAAACAACCTAAGATCTAATCGCATTCCTAAATATGAGCCATTTTTCTAATCAACTTGTATGGAAATTTACAGTCGAAAGTAAACCATTTGCATGCTGAGAATTTGCAAAGTATGTACTCAGCATATCAAATTCACGAGTAGTGCTTGTATTATGATAACATGCTGTTTGGAACATGGCATGACCTCTTCCTCAAGGCTGTGTATTCTGCCTCTGACAAACACTGATTATGCTACTACCAAATGCTTGACAGAAATGCATACTAGCCTTTGTGTGAGTGTGAGAGAGAGGTGTCAAAAACATCATTGTCATGACAATCCTAATGACAGCACTGGAATATGCTGATGAGTCTACATAATAGGGCGGCAACATTATTTAAATAACCAAACTCCCACGACCTGAAAGAGCTCAATAGACACTTCCTGCACACAACGAAACGAAACGAAAACATTTTTCTTTTGAACTTGGTTGGTGTGTTTTTAGTGACACATGACTTAGTTGTGACCATTTGAATTGGACTTGGTTTGAAAAACCATTATGGTACCTGAACAGGAGAGCAAAGCATGATGGGAAACATACCGGCATTCTCTGAGAGGTAAGAGAAGTTCTCTCTGGTGTAGGAGGCAGACGGTTGGATGAACATTCCCTCGTCAAAACCCTCTTCCGGCTCAGGCGGGATATTGTAGACAAAGCGCTTGGCAGCCTGTTTTTTCCGCCTTCCACTGCCCGGCTCAGGATGCACCTCTCTCTTGACAGCGACCCCAGTGCCGGGGCGCGGCTCGTTCCAGACGAACACCGGCCCCGGACCCTGTGGATCCGTCTCTGTAGACTCTGATGAGTTCTCTCCACCCCAACCAGAGCTTCCCAAAGCACAGCCTTCTCCCCCAGACACCTCCACATCACTGGGTTCATCCTTCACTTGCCCACTGGCCTTGATGGACAGCTTGGACAGGATGCTGGTGGCCCAGAAGTTGATGGGCTTCTTGTCGGCACTCTGGCAATCTTTCGCCACCGTCCGCCGCTTGTTGTAGTCGACCACCACAGAATCAGGGGCTTCCTGCTTGATGCTGATGTTGAGGGCGTCTTTGATGAAGGCGCGACAGGACTGGACCACCTCGGTCATCTGGAGGTAACTCGCCACGGACATCACCTCGATGGCATTCTGGCTGGTGAGCAAGAGGTTGCCGGAGTACAGGAAGTCCAGGATGACGGAGAAGCCCTGCACGGCCGCCATGTCCAAGTGCGTGATAGTAGTTTGGTCGCAGTTCTCGCTCTTCGTCAGGCAGTAGAGGGTCTTGAAGTAGCGGCTCCCAGCAACGAGGATGTTCTTGTGTGCCTTGAACACCTGGTCGCCCACTACGATGTTGACGTCGCAGAGGATGCCGCTCTTGCGCTGCTTGTCCAGCTCCTGCAGCAGCTGGTAGCAGTAGGAGTTCTCATTGGGCTTGTTTCTATAGTCCTCCACCTCCGGGCTCTCCGCGTCCTCTGGCCTTTCCATTTCCTAGTGGAGTGACAACAAACAAAAATGACAATCAGCATTAGTCTACAGTGTAAACATAAGGTGAAGGGCAGGTGTATGGTGACAACTCCGGCTAGAGAACTGGTTGAACAGGCTCAAAAGCTGCAGTAATGTGGGAACTACAACGGTGGTAAACCCCCACTCACAGGACGTGAGCTCTGTGCCCTTGTTAATGCTCTTTAAGATGAGAAATATTTGGCCATTATCCCATCCCACAATCAGTCTCCATCATCTGCTCTCACAATTAAGAGAGAGAGAGAGAGAGAGAAAGAGAGAGAACCAGCTGGTACCTACCACCAATGGGAGTGAATCTACACAACATATTTCTGGATTGCAAAGCAGATGTCCTAATCCATGCAGAAATTTATACCACCCAACATTTTTCCCCTCCTACCACACAGCTGGGTTTTATGCTGGAGTAATTCAGATTAAATCTATTTCTCAGGGCGGAGGCCTTCCCAGCCCCCCTCCTCCACACTGCTGGGCTTGTCCTGCTAGATGGGGTTATTACTGTAGCCTGATCCAGCTACAGCAGGCCCAACCAGAAGTCAGAGGGATAGAGAGAGGGAGAGAGAATGCAACCCCATTTCTCCACACAATGCCAGTCCTTTCCTCCAGGCTCACTGTTCACTATTGCTGTTTTAGTGCTACACTGAAGCTTTGTGAAGAAACCACTTACAATTCCCTAGCACACTTACTGGTGAAGGTTGCAAAAGACTTACAAAAAACAGCAGGAATTACAAAACCAGAGCTGGAATAAAATCTTTACTCACTCTCATGTTGTTTAAAACCTGTACGACCTATTTGAACACACACAAAAAAAGATATTCTGAAGAATGTTCATGCTGCTCTTTGCAATATGATTAAAGACTTAAATTGAAACCTTGAGTGGGTATTCTTATTTTTTATTTTTTTGTGTAAACACTGTGGCACTTTCATAACATTTCTCTGTTAAGTATCCAGTCAAGCAACACTGACTCAACTGATGATAAAAGTTTGGTATAGAACTAACTGTTTGACAAGCAATAGCAGAAACCCTTTTAAAAGCCACTTTTTGGGTGTGTTTCTTGGATAAAAGAGACATGACACGCATGAGTAAAAGGAAGTAGTAAAAAGAGCAATTCTTCAATCTCCTTTTGGGTTACACTGAAGTAGAGGTTTGAAAAGACATGAGGGGGAGCAAAAGATTTTAATGAGTACATTTTTATAGAATCTTTCCTTTTTTTTTGATAAACTACTCTTTTAAAATAAAGAAAATAAAATCTAGTGAAGAGAAGGTTTGAAGAATGAGGATGAGGTGGAGAAACAGGGGTGTTAGATGAGAATGAATGTCCGTTTGTGGTGTCACAATGTCCCCACTATTGTTTGCCTCTATCTATCCAGAGAGAGCCTGACTCTTGGCCAAGCCAAGCTATGAAGAGTGGACAGATGAGGTGGCAGTCGAAAGCGGGTGTCAGGACATGCTAGTCCAGAATTAACCCGTTTTTCTTTCTCTCCCTTGCCTTCTCTCATATACACTCAGTCACAGTTCATCCTTTCTCCAGATGTGCCACGTGTAACATATGCAAGAGAACAGATGCTTCTCGAAGATTTCCCCATTAAACCTCGTCAAAATTAGTGTGTAGTGACAGTTTGACATTTGGCATGGTCTTTTTCTTAATTGAATGTTTGTTATTGTTATTGTCTACAGTTCTGCTGCTGGGTCACTTATGTCCTCTTTTTGTAAGCTATTTTGCCTGTGCAAACTGTACAACCAAACAACGAAAGGAAGAGACATTACTTTTACAATATCTATAAATGGCAAAATTATGATCTCACATGGTTGATGCTAATTGTGTTTCTCAGACATTTTTTTCTTTTACTCACAAAACCCTGATATGTTTGGATTTCATTTACACTACTGTTCAAAGGTTTGGGATTAGTAAGATTAAAAAAAAAAAAGGATTGGAATGGAATACTTTTAATTATGAAAGAACACATTAAATTCTATAAAAGTGACACTAAAGACAATTTAGAATAGAATGTTTCAAAAGATTTACATTTCAAATAAATACTGTTTTTTTTTACTTTTTAATTCATCAAAGAATCCTGAAAAAAAAAAATATGCATCACGGTTTCCACAAAAATATGAAGCAGCACAACTGTTCTCAACAATGATAATAATAAACAAAATCAGCACATTAGAATGATTTCTGAAGGATCATGTGAAACTGAAGACCGGAATAATGATGCTGAAAATTCAGCTTTTCCATCATAAGAAAAAAAATACATTTAAAAATATATTAAAATAAAAGTTAAAATAGAAAAGTTATTTTGAATTGTATTTTTTCACAATATTGCTGTTTTACCGTACTTTTAAACAAACAAATACATAGAGACTTCCTTAAAAAAAAAACATTTAAAAAATGTTACCCCAATTCGACCCTAAACCTTTGAATGGTAGTGTATATAGAAGAAAAAAAAATATTATTCAGAATATGACAGATGAAAGAAAATAGGAAACGGGGTGTTTTCTGATAAAAAAACGTGTTATAAATGAAACTTGCTGTGGTTTCTCACTCTGGTTTCCCACCCCAGACTTTCATTTTGATGCGAAACGGGAACATTATAAAACCACCACCAATACCACTGCCCTTCTCCTGCGCTGCAGTTGAACAGTCACCTAACTCTCTTCAGGCGATGAGCTGCCAACACCCATTATTCTATTATACACGTCCAACATGTTCCATTCACCGTAAACCAACAATAGCTCCCCAAAATTCAAACACATAGCCTTCAGCAACAGAGAGCCATGCCTTTATTACCTACCAGGGCCGCGGTGAGCATACACTACACAAGTACCATGTTAGGGGAACATTGTGCCTCAGACAACAAGGACAGCGGTTTTGTTTTCCTTGCGCATAGTCTTCCTGAGCCATCCCAGCCCCTGAGGCCAGCGCCTGGTCCCCTCATCCAGATGCATGAACAATGCAGCAGTGTGCTTGACCCAAGGTGTGGGAGGGGAATGCCAGGATCTGGGCCTCCCAACAAAGAGCAGGGCTCATCGATACAAAATTCCAGGGAATTCTCCCCCACCAGCACCAACAACAGCCCCCCAATACACACATATCTCACAGTGACAGACAGTACAGGGGTGGAGACCCTCGTCTTCATTTTAGCTCACTAATAATGGGAATAGAGGGCAAATACTTTGAGGGCGAAGTCTAGTCTGGAGAGTGAGGCAACCCAGATACCCTTCTTTAGGTGTAATTCAATTAGAGCAGTATGATATGGACCAGTGAAGAAATTTAGCCCATTACGACGGACAGTTGCTGCACTGAAGAACATAATTGATCTCAATTATAAAATTGGCTATTGGAGGATGTGCCCTATCAGAACAGCCTTTCTTTACTCAGACAGCAGACGTCCTTATGTTTCACCCAACTGGGCTACTTTAAGGCAGATACTATTCTTCCATAGTCTCATGATCTCCATGTCCACTACTCTTATTCCTGAGATGTCAATGAAAAAAAAAAAATCACTCTTAAAATAGGTTTCTTTATTGGCATCGATGATTCCATCAAGAACCTTTAACATCTACATTCTTTAAAATAAAGGTTCCAAAACCTTTCAGTGATCAGTTTTTAAAATAACCATTTTTGTTCTTAATGTGAAGAACATTTTAATGATCTAAAGAACCTTTTTCCATTATGAAGAAACTTTTCGGCACTGAAAAGGTTCTATGGATGTTAAAGGATCTTCTTGGAACCATCCATGCCAATAAGGAACGTACATTGCATGGAACCAAAAGGTTATTTACAATGAAAAAAAAAGAAAAGAAAAAAAGTCCTTAGGAGTATTAAAATATTTGTCACACTATGAAAAAAAGAACTGCTCACTGAAAGATTTTTTTGGGAAACCCAAAATAGTTCCCCTACGGCATCACTGTGAAAACCCCTTTTGAAGCCTTTATTTTAGAGTGTAGGCTAAATCACGAATACTATATTATATATGGGCAATAAATGTAGCATAGCACATATGAGTGCGGTTGAGTGGCAGAGGAAAGTGATTGGACAGGATAGTGTAACAAATCTTCTAGTGTCTTCTTAAAGGGGTCATCGGACGCCCATTTTCCACAAGTTCATATGATTCTTTAGGGTGTTATTGAAAAGTCTGTAACATAGTTTGGTTAAAATTTCTCAATGGTAGTGTAAAAAACACCTTTTTTTCCCTGTAAAAAAACAGCTCTTTTCAGAGCAAGCCGTTTTGTAGCATTTTCCTTTAAATGTTAATGAGCTATGCTGACCCCGCCCTCTCTTCCAGCCACTCTCTGAGGGACTGTTTACTTTAGACGCATTCATTGTAAAACTGAGATCGGCTCGATTTGAGAAAGGGGTAAAGATTTTAGTAGATTAAAAAAAAACCCTGGGTGGATTTTTATCATTATAAGGTGGGTTGTGTACACACACTGCCAACACACATTTCAGTTCAAACAACTTGTAAAAGTGCATGTAGCATCCACTGACCCCTTTAACCCCACTGTTGCTAGGGAGGCAGCGATAATCTCTCCTCCTCCTTTCCTTCCTAATTAGTGAGGGGTATAAATTGAGTTAGTGGAAGACTGTGTGTCATCCTGATTAGACTGACTGGACATTATCATACCACACAATCCCAAGGGATTTTACTGGCAAACCAGTAACACGACATCTCCTGCAGCAACACATAGGATTTAGTACATTAATCAATCATTTTGTGGCTTGATAATGGACAAGGAATAAAAAGCATAAAAAAAAATCAATAACTATTTATCCTAAACGACATGTCTTGGAATTGTACAGTTCCGTTGGATACAGAATGCAGAAGTATCAATTATCAATTAAATTTCACTATTACAGTGCATTATAGTCACAAAAGTGTTTCTCAGCTGCTGATATGATATGATTTATTCAAGCCTAATCTTACTGCAGTGGTCTGCACATTGCTCAGGCATTGCTGTCATTACAGGCGACATAATTCACTCTGACCCAATGTAGCAAAGTGACACACGCTATCTATGGATCTTGGGGAGTCACCTAATACAATGCCTCTTATTTAGGTGCCCTAAAAGGGGAGGGTGAGATGTGCCAGAGGTCAGTTTTTACAGCGAGGGGGGGTTGGGAAGGGGTGCGGCTCCCCAAAGGTAGCAGGGTCAAACCCCTGCCATTGTGTGACCTCTGTAGCAATCAGGTTAGTAACCATGACAACCAGGGTTGATAATTACAGTGCAGGGGAGGAAACAGTCAGGCAAACAAGGACATACATTTTGAGCCACAGCCTTAATGATACTTTTGGTCTGTTTAATAACGATTATCTGATAGATCCTCCTACAAAAGCATGTAAATAAAGAATTTCGATCATGTAAAACGCGATAGCTCACCTATAATCGGAGGTCTAGTTTCTTTAATGCTTGAAACGAGCGTAAAAAAACTGAGAAAATGAATTTTAGGCTTTAAATAAAGCAGTCGCGGGTTTCTCAGCTCATCTCACCACCTGACAGCGCTGATCCAGTTAGCGCACACATGCTAACCTGCTAACGTTACCTCCGAGTCTATCACTAACAGACCTGTTAGCTCGCTAAACAGCTTTAAAACTGCATTCCCGCTGCACTATAGCAGGAAAAACATCGACATTTGTTAACTAAAGACCGAACAGCACAGCCCGGGTCGGCTCCGTCGCGTATCCGAGTGTCCCCGTCCCGGTTATATCGCAGTGTGGACGTACCTGTCGGGTCGGGTCATTCCTGCCGTGCTCCGAGGACAGGTGATGTCTCAGCAGCAAGGCCCGCTTGTAATTCCGGCTGCCTTTCACCAGCTCGTCGCTGTTGTTGGTGGCGATGTTATGGCACCAGGAGCAAGACATCAGCCCTGTTTCCTGGCTGAATTTGAGCCAGGGAAACTCCTGCAGCCAGGAGGTTTGGAAGAGCGAGTGTTTCTGGAGCAGCAGCGTCTGAGGTCTCATCTCCAGCAGCGGCTTGCTAGCGGCTGCTTCCTCCGCCTCCCCCGCGCTACAGTCCTCCCGGTTCACGCCGTTGCCGGTCGCCCAGTTACAGCTCTCGGTTTTTACCATCGCACTGTTTAAAACGCTCCTGTCATGATCTTTCCCCGCTGTCCAACTGCCCCCTTCCGGGTCCTCGTCTTCCTCTGCATCCGGCTCCGTGTTGTCGCTCACGGACCCCCCGCCCTCGACTTTCCCCAGCGATGGTCCTTTCGCCCCCAAATCCCCGTCGTCCTCTTGATCCGGCCTGTTCCCGTTCAGGTGTCGGTCTTGACAGGCCGGGGCCTCGCAGGGTTTGCCGTTGCTGCCTGCTCCGACGGCGCTGGCACCGGTGACGGCTAATCCTCCTCCTCGGAAAGCCAGCGACCTGCGGTTTCGCTCTCCGGACATTTTCTTCAAATAAATTACAATCTACACTTTCTCAACAAAACAAAAATCCGATCGCGGCTCTCTTAAATAAAGTATTCCGCATGAAATGAGCCGTTTTCCTGCGCTCCGGCCTCCTGGTGAGAGTATGTAGGTTATGCGGAAATAAATAGGGGTTTTAAAGGCATAATGAATTTGAGGGTTCTGTCTGCGTCCGCGCAGGCCCCGCAGAGGTCGAATGGCAACGACTTCCCCCACAATGCATCTCGGTCACAGGGAGGAGGGGGAGCTCGTGTTAAAGGAAGATGGGGGTGACGCCGAACAGTCAGGGGTGTTTTGTGTCCGTGACTGCACCCATTTTCCGCATGCTGTTTCATCTATAGAAGTACACGTCTCAAACCAGTAGGTCCTTGTAGCCCTTTCACGCCCTCCGCTGTGCGTGACATTAAAGACGTCGCTCCATGTTCGTGGCTCGAGTCGTGATGGTCGTGACAGGTGGGCTCGCGGGATTAATGAATGTTCTCGCGAGGAGCGCCCGCATAGGTGTATTTTACAGGTGGTGACGGAGATGGATGGATTGGCTTTTTGATATGTCTTGAGTCACCACTATATATATATATATACATTATATATATAGTGTGGTGTGTGTATGTATATATATAGTATATATATATATATATATATATATATATTATATATATATTAGCACTATTAAAACAACACATGCTAACCAATGTGCTTTACATCATCTCAATATACAAATCAAATAAAGAAAATAAAAATCACCTAAAATAACAACAACAATAATAGTACAAAAATCTACAACATAAGAAAACATTTCTGAAATAGCATTTAGATGTATTTATTTACACAGTTTAATGTAGCTCAGAGGGGACATGGATGCATTTAACCTGCAGTAACAGATGAATAAATAATGTTTTGTTTTTAACATAAAACGTTGAATACTGATATTTGAAATGATTTAAAACACGTAAAAAATATTTTAAAGATGAAATTAAAACTGTCAGTAGGTGACAGCAAATGACTGTTAATGAGTGATTTATTGAGATTCAACAGATTCGTTCATTGGCTAATTCATTCAGGAACAAAGCATTTAAAGGTGCAGTAGGAGATCTTGGTAAATGCTAACTTTAGCCTGATAGCACTGAAAGCGGACATCCCACCCTCCCTGCAATCGCCGTCCAAAGCCACGCCTCCTGAACGCATAGAGAAGCAGTAATAAAATCCAACGCTCACAGACCAAAGTCCCAGACACAACATTACTACAATAGGCTACATCAGCAGTTCCCAATTCCAGCCCATGTTCCGAAGTGAAGTAAACCCCTGCTTAGGGAGTAGGGAGCAATGAACATGGTGTAGGGATCATAGCAATAGGAACACAGTTCATGTACGTAGCTCACTTCTAACGAGTTGGTTATCTGAATTGGGTGTGTTAACTAACCAAGACATGCAAAATATGTGCGTGAGGACTGGAATTGGGAACCGCTGGGTTACATCATGTGTCATTCACTGGCGAGAAACTTTAAAATTACTACAATACCAGGGACTCAAAGTTAGTTACATCTTGTATCCAAGATGGCGCCGAGCATGGCGGCCGTGTTGCGAGCTCCGAGTAAACTTTGCAGTTTTTCGTCTGTTTTTACTTGTTTTTTTGTTGTTCTACGTGTTGGATGTTGTTTGTATAACTGTCTACGATAGACACACGCTTCTGAACATCGGTTCTTACGTCGCGGAACGCAAACAGGACTTTGAGTTCTTGAACGCCGGCGCTTTGTTTACAGACACCGCATCAGAGGCCTTTGTCTGGGCTGCGCGGGCGCGACCGAGGAAACGCCGCCGGAAAAGAGGAAAGAGAGCCGGCGTCCTCGTCAGACTCAGATGTCGTCCCCTCTGACCTCCTCTCCCATCCATTTTGCTGGCTAACGTTCAGTCACTGGACAACAAACTTTGCGAACTGCGGGCACGTATCTCATACCAACGAGAAACAAGGGACTGCTGCATTATTTGCCTCACAGAAACCTGGATGTCTGCAGTGGTTCCAGACTCAGCCATCGAGCTTACGGGGTTCTCCGTGCACCGCTCGGACAGAACGAAAGAGCTCACAGGGAAAAGCAGAGGTGGGGGCGTTGTGTTTCTTTATCAACACTCGTGGTGTGATGAAAGGAACCTACACTCTATTAAATCCTTCTGCTCCCCTGATCTGGAATTTCATATGCTTCTGTGTCGACCATTCTGGCTACCGAGGGAATTCACAGCGGTCATAATCACCGCTGTTTACATTCCCCCTCAAGCCAACACAGACCAGGCACTCAAGGAACTGTATGGGAATATAAGTGAGCAGGAAAACCGCGTACCCAGATGCAGCGTTTATTGTTATGGGGGACTTTAACAAAGCCAACTTCAGAACAATACTCCGAAATATTTTCAACACATCACCATCAACACGCGTGGTGATCGTGTACTGGACCCCACTGCTACTCTCCTTTCCGGGACGCCTACAAATCTCTCCCACGCCCACCTTTCGGCAAATCGGGATCACTCTTCCATTCTGCTGCTGCCTGCTTATAGGCAGTAACTGAAAAGGGGAAGCACCCGCCCTCAGGACAATTCAGTGCTGGTCGGGACCAATCAGACGCTATACTACAAGACTGTTTTGATCACGTGGACTGGGACATGTTTCGGGCAGCGTCTGATGATGACATAGAGGCGTACTCAGAAACTGTAACGTGTTTCATCAGGGAAGTGTGTAGAAGATGTAGTGCCGACAAAAACAATCCACATCTACCCCAACCAAAAACCGTGGATTAATAGCGATGTTCGAGCAGCCTTGTCAGCGCGGACATCCGCTTTTAAATCCGGAAACGCTGATGATCGCAAACAAGCAAGTTACGATCTCAGGAAATCCATCAAAGCTGCAAAAAGACAATACAAAAACAAAGTTGAAGAACAATTCAACACCAGCGATGCAAGAGGCATGTGGCAGGGAATCAATAAAATCACAGACTTTAAAGGGAACAAACCAGCTACTGTGAACATTGCCGCCTCTCTACCGGACGAGCTGAATAACTTTTATGCTCGTTTCGAGGCTCACAACACCGCCCACACAGAGAGCGCTCCTGCAGCTGCTGCAGAAGAGGTGAGTGCACTCTCCGTCTCTGTCGCGGATGTAACCCGATCCTTCCGACGGGTGAATATCCGCAAGGCAGCGGGTCCCTGATGGCATCCCAGGCCGTGTGCTCCGAGCATGCGCATTCCAGCTAGCCTGTGTTTTTACAGACATTTTCAACCTCTCCCTCTCTCTCTCTGTGGTTCCCTCGTGCTTCAAAAAATCCACCATTGTGCCCATACCAAAGAAAAATAAAATCACATGCTTGAATGACTGGAGGCCTGTTGCTCTCACACCCATCTTCAGTAAGTGTTTTTGAGAGACTCGTCAGAGACTACATCTGCTCTGTGCTGCCTGCCTCACTGGATCCGCTACAATTTGCATATCGTAGCAACCGTTCTACAGACGATGCTATTGCTTTCACTCTACACACTGCTCTCTCTCCCACCTGGAAAATAAGAACACCTATGTGAGAATGCTGTTTGTGGACTACAGCTCAGCATTTAACACCATAGTGCCTGCCACACTTGTTGCGAAGCTCCAGACTCTGGGACTAAACAGATCTCTGTGCAGCTGGATCCTGGACTTCCTAACAGGCAGAAGCCAGGTGGTCAGAATGGGGCAAAAAACACTTCATCCCCGCTGACCCTCAAACACTGGTGCTCCTCAGGGCTGTGTCCTCAGCCCGCTCCTGTACTCCCTGTACACACATGACTGTACAGCCACACACAGCTCCAACGTCATCATCCAAATTCGCTGATGACACAACGGTGATAGGCCTGATCACCGACAACGATGAGACGGCCTACAGAGAGGAGGTGAGCACCCTGACTAAATGGTGTCAGGACAACCACCTCTCACTCAACATCGACAAGACCAAGGAGCTGGTTGGTGGATTTCAGGAGACAGAGCAGAGAACACACACCCATCACCATCGACAAGACACCTGTGGAGCGGGTAAGCAGCTTCAAGTTCCTCGGTGTTAACATCAGTGAGGATCTCACCTGGTCTACACACACTGATGCAGTGCTGAAGAAGGCACATCAACGCCTCTTCTTCCTGAGACGGCTGAGGAAGTTTGGAATGAGCCCCCAGCATCCTCAGATCGTTCTACACCTGCACTATAGAGAGCATCCTGACGGGCTTCATCACTGCCTGGTTTGGAAACAGCACCGCTGGCAACCGCAAAGCTCTGAAAAGGGTCGTGCGAACTGCCAGCCACATTGTTGGAGGTGAGCTTCCCTCCCTCCAGGACATCTACACCAGGCGGTGTATAAGGAAATCCCGGAGGATCATCAGTGACTCCAGCCATCCTTCCCACAGACTGCTCTCTCTGCTGCCCTCAGGAAGACGTCTCCGCAGCATCCGATCCCGCACTATCCGACTGAGGGATAGCTTTTTTCCCTCAGGCTATCCGACTTATGAACAGTCTGAACTAATACACCCTACAGCATACTCCACAATATGGTATGCCACACACTGCACTTTAACTTTGACAGTTCAACACCGAACTACTTTAACACAATAATCTACCTGCTACCACTGGATTCCATCCAATGCACATCCATAACATTTGCTGTATCCAGCCCACGTACACTTAGCATATTTTTCATGCGTATATATGTCTACATAATCTAGAATGTTGTACATTCTGTGTATAGTGTATAATGTGTAGTGCTAACTGTATGTATGTACATATTGCGTAAAATGTGTAGTGCTAACTGTAAGTATGTCCAATAGTACACTGTGTGTACTGACTATATGTATGTGCATATTGCATATTTTCACCTGTTGAAGTCTGTATGGTTATATGTTAACTGTTTCTGCAATTTCTGGTGCACGCTCCCAAGAATTTCACTAACCAAGGCACATGTGCTGTGGTGATGTGACAATAAAGTGACTTGACTTGACTTGACTTGACTTGATGTTTGTCTGCCAGTCTCACTCTGTCTGCACAGCCTGAGTGAATGCGCTGGTGACGTATCCTGTCTGCGCGAACCGGTTGCGCAGAGGTATGCAGATACATACGCTGACAGGCAGTGAGGAAAGCCAATTAAAATGCTCAGACCGAGCCTTTTGATTGGATGAACATTTTTTTGTGATGTATGTTAATAAGTATGTTGTAAGTAAGGTTGAATAGTTTTTTACGAATTTTTTTTGTGATTGCTATCGGGAATGTGAAGAGACTTTCAACCAGCATAACAAAAAATGTTTTTGAAGACAATCACCTATTGCACCTTTAATGATCTAACTCTGTTAATGTGTGAATCGCTGAATCATTTATTCAACCGATTCATTCAAAAAGCTGATTCATTCAATAAGTAAACACCATTGCTTAGAGACGCAAAACAGTGCTGTGATCTTTGTTTGGAACTATTTTCTTTGGCAAAATTGAACAAAAACAAGCAATATTATATCTAAAACGTAAGTCACTTATTGCTAACTTTACTGAACTTGTATAAAATGATTATTAAATTACTTATGCTGATATCTGCAGAAAAATGGTACTCTTTGTTTGATATAGATTAAGTTAACTATATTAAATTATATAGATATAACAAGCATACAGAAGCATTTTTGCCGTCTACAATTTAGAATGCCTTCAATTTTGAGTTTTAATAGACTAATAAATCACGTGCATGCATTCTGTCTCTGTTTGTGTGATTTGGCGATATACTTGATAATATCAGATCACACATCATTACAACAACTTTTAAGTTCAGCTTGGAGTGAGATTTTTTTTTTTTTTTGGGGGGGGGGGTCGATTTCGATTCAATATCAATTAATGTATATATACTGTAAAAATAAAGGGGAATACAAATCTTTTGTTGAATCCAGTCGAATGCCTTTTTTAGCACAATTTTAAGCTTGGTTTAAATTCAGTATTTGCTTGCATTCATTGTGTGTAATTATGCAAGTATTATTAAAAAAAGGATGAAGTTATTAACTTTTTACATTTCTCATTTAAAAATCTAGTGTTTAATTTTGTCTAAATTTGCATTAAAATGAAGAACTTAAAAAAAAAATAAGCAAGTATGACCTGCAATATTCTAGATATATTTAGTAAAGAGCTATACAGGTAGTGGGTAAATCATGGCATTACAAATGAAAATTATGTTTTACCTGAAAATGACTCTAATTTGCATATTTGCATTGCAATTTAAAACCTTCCTATTTTAACCTTACATACTACACTAATTGTAATATACATATTAGAAAACCATAATAATTGCACAAATAGTATTTAGTACCAAAATATCTCTTCAAAATATTAAATAAATATTATTGAATTAAAATATACAACACTTATTTAACTGAAAAAAAAAAAAATAGTTAAGCTGAATGGTCACATTATAAGTAAGCAATACCTGAGGGTTAAGAAAAACATTAATGTTACCTCTCCATCATTCTCCAGAATTAAAATGATACTGTAAGTGCCATCGACGTAATAATCAATGCATAATATGGTGTAATGTTTACCAAAAATTGCTGCAAATAATACCTGTATAATGAGGCTGTCGTCTATCATACTTAAACCCATTCAAATGTGTTGTCAACGCTGCTTTGTTTGGAGAGCGCTATGGATCACGTGACCGCGCGAAGACGCCGGCGAGATTTCGCAGTGTCAATAATATCTACAAAGATATAAGTGTCATTCCATGACATGGTCTATATGTAGCCACGATTTAGCTCTAAAAAGTTTGCAGCAGTATTCAAATAGCTCAGATGTGCAATGCAGCATTAAAACCTAAACAATACAAACAGAAAACATAATGTAATAAAACGGTAGGGGTGAATTTATTATTCCATGTACATTTGAGGTAGATTTGTGTACTGGGTTGTTTTTTAGTTATAGATGATTTTACTGTGTTGTTATGAAGTCAGTTGTGCCAGACAATTTTGGAGGCAGTGACAGATAGTGGGGGTGGGGGGGCACTAATAGGGAAAAACTTCTCCACCTTTTTCTTCAATGCGGAAGTAAGCCATATGGGAGAGACTTCCGGTTCATTAACAGCTATAGTTAAATAACGAGGAGAATAACAACGTGCAGTAAATGGTAAAACTGTTTGCACTACAAACCAGTGTGTTCATAATTAAAATAAAACATTAAAATAATATGATAAGACACACCAACTTTCAATATCAAGCAGCAAAACGAACTGTTTTGTTCAGCTAAAAATAGCTGGACGGAGTGGACGCAGATGAGACCGGAAGCCAGACCCATAGAATTTACAAATGGCCGCACCCATTTTTACGACAAGAAAAAGGTGGATACTGCTGGAATAAAGAGTTTTAAAGGGTTAGTGATGGAAAACTTGCAGGTCAGTGGGCATCAGTGTTTAAGGTTGGTAAACACTTGTACACGGACGCATATAATACTACCTGCCTGACATTGGCATGTGTTATTCAGGTGTCAAAGTTGTGCAGAATTGAAGGAAGAAACCTCAAAGACGGTACCAGATGGATGCTGGACAGATACAGCCTACAAAACATGCAACATTAAACGGATCAAATGATGCTTTTTTAAAGATCATTATTTTGTGTATTTGGTGTAACAGAATATGTTGACATGCTTTAATGTTCAAAAAACACATTATTTTTCAAATACTGTACATTATTGTAGGTCCTCTATGCCCCGCTTTTTTTTTGGTGCAACATGATTTGTTTTCTTGATTTTATCTTCTTATGACAAACGCAGTCTGCTCTGATTGGCCAACTGACCCAGTGCATTGTGATTGGCTGATCACCGCAAGCACTCGTGGGAAATGTAACGCCCCTTTCCATAATCGTGAGCTTCATCTTTCAAAATAAATGTAAAGACAGTTAATAATAACAAAACATACTTTACAGTAGCTGATTCAGTAGCGCCAGATTGTCATAGCAAAGTCAGAATGACCTCCTCTCCTAGGTTTACGAAATGGTCGTCCATGGTGTGTTGTCTTAAAGATTCCTAAATGCATCTACTTTCAGAAGGCCAAATAAAGTGCTGTTGCTTTCGCCTAGATACACACAGCATCTCCTTGACATGGCTGCTTCAACACTAACTGCGGTTACCGAAACCACGCCTTTTTTCTTTGTGTGAACATTTGGGCGGCATTACGCAAATATTTCCACAGTGACGTAGACATGTGTGGGCTTGTTAGAACGAGCTGTTTTAGGGGGGCGTGGACGAGTCTTAACTTTGATAAAGAATATCTCTTTGGATTTGAGACTTTAGTCTTTGCAACTTCAGAGACCTTATCTATGCACAATCAGCTTGAAATCACATCATATGACCCCTTTAATCAAACATTGTGGTGTCAAAACTCAATAAAAATCAAAAATTTGAAAAATAATTCCTTTACTGGTCATTTTGAAATGTCAAACTTTGTCCGCAATTGTTAACCACCTCAATCTGTGTTATATTTTAGGGTTTTAAAAAAATTCTCTCATGTCCAAATTTAATATGATGGGGGTGGTCCGCTGCAGAAAGAGGCATTTGAAAAGACTGCACTGTTCTCGGTCATTAGAGGTATAAAACACATAGAGCTTCTCTCTTTTTTAACACTCTGAATGTTGATACACTATATATATATCTTGTTTTTGTTTTTAGTTGCCATCCAATCAAAAGAGAATGATTCCCTGTCACAATTAGTGTAATTAAAGTAAAAAATTATGACAAAAAGCTTTTATTGTTTTTTTTTTTTTCTTATTTGGCAGATGTTGTGATGACCAACTTCCCGGCAGCAACAGAGACTTGAGGAATGCAGTTGGGAAACAGTTTTATTTGTTAAAATAAGTAAACCAACAAAAGGGTTTTTAAGGTTTTTTTTTTTTTTTTAATGTTGTCATTTATGTTTTTATGTTAAGTGTGATAACATGCTCTTGATTTGTATTAGATTTTTTTTCTTATTTTATTTTTTCATTTATATATTTTTATCTTAAGTTGTTAAATATTCCAGATTTTTTATCATAATATTTGTTTAAGTGTATTGTATTTATAATATTTTATTTTGTCTATTATTTTGTATTTTTACAATTTTGTATTGTCTTCAGTTGCCCAAGTTGTTAAAAATTGTATTTTTCTTAATAAAAGCTGTATATTGAATTTGTTTGGATGGATTGCCATCTTGTTGTCTATTAGACGTAGCCTATATATGTAGTCGTTTAATAGCGGTCTAACTGATGTCTAGTCTATTCTTGGACTGTGATAAGACGTCTATTAAATTTCACTGACAGCCAAAAATTTGCCTTGATTAGCTTAGACGTCTGGGCTGTGTTTAGACGGCTAATAAACGTCTTTAAACGCAAAATTGCTTGCTGGGCAGACTCGACTTGAGTAGAAAATGAAATCATCCGCGGTCGAGCGCGCACTTGTTTGCACATGAGCAAAGGTGTTCTGACTCGCATACGCCAGACCACTGATTCATCAAACCTGCTTTCCTGCAGTCTGTTCTTCTGACTTCTGACTGTTTTGTAGTAAGTAACGAATATGCTTCGGGGAAATGTTTCGGAGTGGAGTCAAAGTTAGCTGAAATATAAAGTACTCAAGTAAACTCAATTAAAGTACAGATACTCCCAAAAATACTTGAGTATTGTAACGAAGTATTATTACTTTGTTATATTACGCCACTGAATTTAATATTAGTTCTGGTCTGGTGAAAAATGCTGTGACTTCATTATCCATTTTCCTTTTTTTTGTTTGTTTTCTTTACTTTTCTAACACAAGCAATTTGGTATGTCTCAACGTTTTTTGTGATATTTGTCTATTTAAATTTCTTAGAATATATTCTAACATTTATTGTAATAATAGGCTACGTGCATTTTACCTGATATCACCCTACATTTAGTAGAATTTACGATTTATTGATTTTTCTCTAATAAAATTATTTCAGTTCTTTAATTTATCGTTTAACGTTGATTCTAAATTAATATTTCAGCTCATAAAACGCGTCGGGTGGGACCTCGCGCCCGTCTCTCTGTTTACATGTCTACGTGCTGTGCGTCCTGACGTCACCGGCGACCCCACCCCACCTCGCGCATCAGCCTAGTTGTTGCGGTGGGAGCTTTGAGCTCAAATTTGCAAGATTGAAGTGGGAAAGCGGGACCGCAAGGATCAAAATAACTCACAACATAAAGAATCCGCAGGGACAGGATGGAGGAAGCCGATCAAGGTAGCTGAATTCTTTTGAGAACGTGACGTGACATGTCGGCACAGATTAGAAATAAAACAAAACTCAACTTTCAGAAGTTAGCTAGCTTGTTTGCTAGCACAGCCAGCAGCTGGAAGAAGAACAGTGGTTGATAATTTCTTTAATTTTGATGAACATTAATAATGTGACAGTCAGTCAGGATAGATATGTGCAGGGAATTTATTCCGGTTAGAGCACTTTTACGCATTATAATTCGTTAATTATCTAATAATTTATATGGTGTCTATAAATACTGTTAAAACTTATGAAAGAACCAGAACTCGAGCATAGTCTCTCAGGTTTCATCTTATTTATGTATGTATTTATTTTTTGGTCATTAAGAAAGGTCTGTAATAACTTGCAGCATCGTTGAACCATATGTTAGCATTATGCACCTGCTGTTAATGTGCTTCTTCTAATGAAACCTCTCTTTGCGTCTCTGTATTATTTCAGTTTTTTAAATCGTGCCAGTTCCATTAATTTATGTTAATTTCTAAGAGTTTGTATTTTAATGTCTTGCAGATAAACCGTCTGATTTAAGTTATAACAGCGTGTCCTGGGAAGTCTAGAATTTTAAATGGAGTACAGTTTATGGAACATAAGTTTGGTTTAGTAGCCGCAAGTTTGGCAGCTTTCTACCTCTTTCCGTTTGTGTGATGTCATTCATATATGAGTTTTAAATCCAGAAATGAGAATTTATGTTGTGGTGATTAGCAGGATCATATGCGTCATACCTCTTGTCATTATAATGTAAGATTTTTGGCAGTGTAGTCCATTCCTTCTGATGTGATCTGGTCAGCTTGGTTTACTGTACAGCCACTGCATCATTACATAGCTTTGATTTTTTTCTGGAGTGTGCTATTTTTCAGATGATATTTTAGACTGATATTGTTCTTCCACTACCATTGATTAACGTCACATAACATCACTATTTTTATTAATCTCTTGGAAATATTGTAGGATTAATATATGTATATAGAGAGAGAGAGCATGTATAATATATCCATGATATATTTGCATGTGTTGCAGGAACGCTGGAGCCTTTTCCAGCTTCTCAGGCCATGCATATATAAATTCTATAATACAAAGTGTTTCTCAAATCTAGTTTGTGTGAGGATGATCACAAGTCTATTAATTTAGCTAAAACAATGTTACATTTTAAATCATTTTCTTTATTTAACTATACAATAAAGGCCTGGTAGATACAGTCTTCTGGCAGACATTTGTGTTTACGTTTGGAGAAATACCATTGACGCCAGTGAATGTCACACCGTGCTTTTTTTCGTGGTCATTTCTGACCTCCTGACCACCCTATCTTCATCCCGGTCATCTCGTCTCCACCCAGCTCCCTGCATCTGAGCAGCCTGTTCACTCTCATCCCTCCTGGGCTGCAGTGAGACGATGAGCAGCCTCCCCAGGAGCCAGAGCCTTCGTGTCTGAATCTTCTGTTCCCCTCCCCTCATCTTTCTCACGCAGGGCTGCCATCTGCTCATTCCTCTTTTCTGCATGCCCATGTCTCTCTGCAGCTGGTGCCCATGGGCCATTGTGCAATCTGACAAGCAGATTGTGGGACAAAATCTGAGATACCATTTGTTTGCTTACTTAGTCTAGGTATACGTCTTTTATGATATTATTTTGGATCAAGTGGCAAGAACTGAATTGTCTGATCTGCAAAGTGATTTAGTTCTATTGCATCAGTGAGTGAGTCATTAATGAGAGACTTTTCACCCATAAGTAACAGCGATGGGTGTAGCCTTATGTCCTTGTCTAGTGATGGACAAACCGGTGGATTAGGACATCTGCTCTAAAAGTGAGAAATTCAGTATATGATTTTAATTGTTGCTGCAGCAGTCATCAGTTGTTCATGTTTGCTCAGGTAGATCTGCATTCTGTTCTCTTTTTGCTGTCATGGCAACACAGGAAAATAAAAAAGTTGAAAGACTAACAGAAATACAGGGAGGAATGAGGAAGCTGCATTCAAATCCTCTATAGCCATTGTTTTTTATGTGAGCATTGCACATTTTGCTTGAATCAGTTTGGTGGTCTATTTAGCAACTCAAGATTGAAAGTTTACATGACTGCTAAAAGCTTGAGGAGAATTCTTTTGATCTCACTGGTGGAGATTTCCACTCCTGGTGTTTGTTGGTGCACTGTAGTGTTTAAATTCCAGTCTGCATGTTAAGATAGTTATGCTGTTGTTACTTCATCTTTTTGATTTAAGTTCACTGAAAACAGAACTCAAAATGGAAGGATAGATTTGTGATTAGGCATGGGCCGGTATGAGATTTGATGGTATGATAACCTTAAGCAACAATATCACGGTATCACGGTATTGTTGTTACAGCTCTGAAATGTTATTTTTAAATAACCGGGTAAAAATTTTTATTTTTATTTTTTTTCGCTGGACACAATATCTTTTGTTTTTGAGCAACATACAGAATATTAGAAACAGTAGATTTTTTTTTTTTTTGTTTCTTTGATTTGTTTCCTAAAAAGAAAAAAATAAAGACTGACATCTTTATTTAACCAAAATCTGTAATTAGTTATTTAATTTTAGTTATATAATTCATATACATATAATTTATATAAGTTAGTTATATAATAATAATAATACACATAATTTGATTTACTAACCCAATTTGAAGCAAAAACAGAATGTTCTGATTAGTTATATAATAATAATAATACACATAATTTGATTTACTAACCCAATTTGAAGCACGTAGTATCCGTGACGGTTCACCCATAGACTTCTCAATAGCGGTTTTGAAGCTCAAAGTGTGCAGAGCGGGCCGTCGCCATCTTGGCAGCGCGCGGTTTTGAAGCTCAAAGTGTGCAGAGCGGGCCGTCGCCATCTTGGGGGAGCTGGTTGCTGAAGCCACGCCCACCTAGCGCGTTCGGCATTGTCAGCAGCGGCAATCCACCTGTCACTCAAGTTCGCACGCCCTTAATTATGCAGAACTTTAAAGGCTTAATATAATTTAAACGGATGAGTTATAAAAAAATTCACCCCCCTCACAGTTGTCATGAAGGGCAAAATTAGCAATATAGACCAAAATCATTTTTTGAACCAGGCTGTAAACATGTTTTTTTCTGCTGTAAAGTTGGGCATTTTTAACATGGGGAGTCTATGGGACTGACTCCCTTTTGCAGCCAGCCTCAAGCGGCCAGTCGATGAATTACAGTTTTAGTCACTTCCTTATTGGCTTCACGAGAGAGAGCGCGAGGTTGCCGCTCGGCCTGAACGAAACAATTAGCAGAAGCTCTGAATGAGATGCAGATTCCTCTGGAACACCAGATACAGACCAAGTACAGTGTTTTCTCGGTTACCGCTGTAAACAAAGCTGCACTTAGCTGAAACACTGCTTTAATATGAACTATACAGAGACGAGATGAAAAGAAACTACCATGTAAACTTTTCAGAAGACAGTCAGCTACCATCAGAAGCACATTTCTATAAACCCCCAAATCAATATTGAGGATTTTCTTCCAATAGTTCGTGCATCATGAACAGTGCATCATGAACATGCTCAAAATCCAGTCACGAAAATAAAACTTACATTTTAATATGGACAGTCACGGAATTTGTCAAAGTTAGCATAAATTAATCAAATCAAATCTCCATATGGACCACTATCTGTAAATGTTAAGCCGCAAAAGTTGGTTGAAATATGAATCCTGCATGTTCTGCGCGTCTCTGTGTGAATGAATGAATGGCAGAGACGTGCGGTTTTGTTTACTACATAGACTGAAGCGCGTGACGCTTGCAGTAATTTCAGCTTCTGCTGTCTCAATAAGGACATAAATACATAAACAACATCACCAGAACTGTTTTGAGTCACTTCACAAGCATTTTACTGTTTCATTTGAGTAAAACCATTGTCAGTTTAAAGGTATTCATGGCAACCCGTCAAAATAAAAGTTCATTTTTACATAAAGGCATTGTGCTAGAAATTTTACTATTATTTAGTAGAATGTATGTGATACTGCTACTACTGTTGAAAAAATTAATAAAACTTTATTTTTTAAAGAAATAAATCACACAATATTTCTTCCATGTTTTAATTTTAATAGCAAATCCCCTTTATTTACCAGAAAATAAAATGTTTAAATTTCATTAATTAAAAGACAAATTAAATTTGGGTGAAACTTGTTTACTGTTTTTCATAATTATATTACTTGTAGAAAAACTTTAAACACAATTGTAAATAAGTATAAAGAATGGCATTGGTTTTACTTTTAGTGATAAAGTGTTTTTTTTTCTTAATTAGCATATTTTTGTGTTTTGCTTTGGTAACGAAATTGGTCCCGAGAACCATGGATTTTACTGGTATCGGTACCGAATACTGAATTTTTGGTACCGTGACAACACTACCGCACAGAGCCGTAGTTCACTGACAAGCTACACAAAATCGCCTTCATAATCGCAGATGATTTAATCACATGATTATGAAATCGAACAAATCATTCTGCGATTTATTAAAGCTGTTTGCGTAGCTTGTCAGTGAACTACGGCTCTGTGTAGTAAATGCAGCTCCATCTGAAAGCATGTGAAAATACCACATTTAATAACATGTTTATACTCCAAACTAGCTTCATAATGTCAGTCGAGTGTTTGAAATAAATACTTCAGTGAGATGATGTGGCTTCTTACACAGAAAAAGGCACGCAACATCTGGTTTTCAGATTATGACGTGTCGCTCTGTCTCTATATGGATTTCCTGGGTTACTTCTGCGAGGCATATTTGGAGTTTCTGTGCAAGAGCGCCCTCTGGCCTTCGGATGGAGATTTACTACTGATCACAGAACCGTGCTTCACTGAAATATACGCATGACAATTGCAGCTTCTGCCTAATCATGATTTATCGCCTTTGCAATTTAATTTCGATTAATTGTGCAGCCCTAGTCATTTCTGTGTCTTCATGTAAGGTTGAAGTAGCACAGGAATCTTGTTTTCCAGTTTAATTTTATAGAAGATAGTTCAGATAGTGCTCCAAATTTTTTTGTTTTATCTACATATTTGTCTTGTTCTGTGCTTGCTGGCCATGTGCGCACATACATATATTACACTACTATTCATTCATCCATTATATTTATCAATTAATTTAGAATTTGATGTATTGTTGCAAAAAAACAACAACAACAAAAAAAACAACAACTATTTAAAATAAATGTGGTGCTTTTGAAATTCTTATTAATCATAGAATTATGAAAAAAGATCATCGTTTCCACAAAAATATTAAAGGGATACTCCACCGCAAAATGAAAATGTTGTCATTAATAACTTACCCCCATGTCATTCCAAACCCGTAAAAGTTTTGTTCGTCTTTGGAACACAATTTAAGGTATTTTGGATGAAAACCGGTATGTAAGTATTGTCAGAATACTCCATCTGCCATCAGTGATTCAACCGTAACGTTATGAAGTGACGAGAATACTTTTTGTACACAAAGAAAACCAAAATAACGACTTTATTCAACAATTCCTCTCCGGCCTATGCTCTTCTGTGTCAGCCGCGCTTGCACCGATTCGCTGTTTGCTTTCAAACCAAAGCGTAAATGCACATTAAAAAATGTATCCTTGTGGTGCGGCTGATACAGAAGAGCGTAAGCCGTCTGCGTACAGCTCAGAATTGCCAAAATGGCGCTACGCTGATTTGGAGAGACACAGAGGAGAGGAATTGTAGAATAAAGTTGTTATTTTTGTTTTCTTCGTGTACAAAAAATATTCTCGTTGCTTCAAAATGTTACGGTTGAATAACTGATGGCAGATGGAGTATTCTGACGATGCTTTTCATACTTTCCTGGACCTTGACACTGTTATTTATTTGGCAGTCTATGGGACAGTCTCAAGCCTACCGGTTTTCATCCAAAATATCTTAAATTGTGTTACGAAGACGAACAAAGCTTTTACAGGTTTAGAACAACATGGGGGTAAGTGAACCATTCCCTATCTCTAAAGTGGACCATTAACACTCTATGCTCAATCAGGAGTGTCAATGGTCCACTTGAGAGATAGATGACGGTAATACACTTATAAGTCTGGATCAGCCATAAAGCAAGAAGAAGAAGAAGATGATGTCTCACTTGCCTGCTGCTGTGACGCGCGAGTTCTAACAGTTCAGACACTGTGTGAATCAGAGGTAAAAAAAAATAAAAAATATAAATTCTGTTCAGTTTCTTGCACAGACCTATCGTTTTGTGTCTTTACACATCAGTGTATCGTCACGAGCTACAGGGTTTAATTTAGATTTGTCTGTGCATGTTTTTTTTTCTCTCATAGATTCTGTTACCATTTGCCCAGCATTGTAGACTGAGAGACTGAAACGCCTGGAGCTAAAAATCATAATTTGTGTTCTACTCAAGAAACAAAGTCACCTACATCTTGGATGCCCTGGGGGCAAGCAGATAAACACCAATTTTTTCCTTTTGGGTGAACTATCGCTTTAAGACCACTGAACCAGTGCACTGATCCAAACCAGTATATTTACATTAATTGTAAAATGTGTTGTTGTAGTTGTAGTATTACAAAAAGCTCACTAATCATCCAGTTATTCTTTAGCGCAACAACACACTAGATTGTTATATGATTATGAAAGATATTCCAGAAGCATCTCTGTGAGTCTCGCAGGTCCCTGAGATCACATTTTTCTCCGTGTTTAAATGTAGCAGTAGAGCTGCTTTTCTTACCATTTCTAAAAGATGGTTTAGGTAATTAAATCAGCAACTTATTAAGTTATTATGAAACAACAGAAGAACAGTTCTGTTGTAATTTCAGATGTGTCTTATGTATTGTTTTTTTTCATAGAGTTGAGAGAGTTTTGGCCTAGTAAAGGTGTGGACTAACATTGCACGGAGGGGAGAAACTTAAAGCCTCACTGTGACCCTCCAAACTGAGCCTTTCTCAGCCATGTGACCACACAAACCATTTTAAACAGCCAACCTTAAGATTGTGTATTTGCAATATTTGGTGTTGACAAATGCTAAATGCCATGTGAATGACCAGCGCTCTCTTCCACCCTCAGTACCACAACTGAGGTGAGACCCTTGAGCAAGACACCAAACCCCCAACTGCTCCTCGGGCGCCGCAGCACATGGCTCCAGGTGTGTGTACACTTGGATGGGTTAAATCCAGAGCACAAATTCCGAGTATGGGACACAATACTTGGCTACGCTTCACGTCACATCAATATCCTCCATTTTCCCTTTCCTCATAGTCTTTTTTCAATTCTTATACCCTTTCAAGTTTCCAGAAACCAAGTTGCCTTTTTCTAGTGTTGGTTGGCAGATAGATCTTTTCTATTTCCCACCCATTATTCCCCTGTGTACATGTCCATCAAGCCCACTGGAGTTGCACTCCGTCCCATGATTCTCATTTTGTACCAATCACGGGACGCAATGCGCTTGGAATAACCCAGTAATTGATTAGATGCTGTGGTTTATTAGGTGCTTCAAATGTTCTCTTTGTTTCTTTACTGAGGTGTTTATGTTCTTGAGCTCTGAGTTTAAATGCAAGTCATACAAGATCAAGTTCACAAGGATTCCTGATGTTGAGACACAAGGCCATTGAAAGGCTTGTCCAACTCTATAGAAGGTCATGGGATTCCATGTCCATCCTATTATTGGCATTGTGAAGATCACAGCCGCCCCTTGTGGGGCCATGTGAATGTTAGTGGGCCAGAGGCAGAAGTTGGCATGTAACTGGTAAATATGCATTGTTTAAAAGATTATTTAATCAAAACAAATGTGTGATTATTGCTTATTTTCTTCCATTCCATTTTTTAAAATGGGAAGTTTGGGTATCTTCCTTAAGTTCATCTTTCTGTTCTATTTCTGCAGTTTGCTTTATTTTTCCATAGACCATCCTTCCTAACATGGAGGTTTACTTTGGGAGCTCATCACATGATGTGAAACTCGCCCCACAATGCAAAGTTCATGAAAAAAGGCTTTGTCTGAAATTGCCAACAGGTACTGAAGTTTTAATAAAAATCCATAGTAGTAGTTTTGTGTGAAAATGATTTGGGATGCAAAGGAACATAAATTTCATTTTGCCGATGGCTGTGGATTGCATCCAAGCCTCTATTTGAACATCTGCATGCTTTTGTTGTGCAATCTACTCTGGATGGAAGCCAACGAGGACTTTGGTTTAAGACAAATATCCAGGTACTAACTTGCATGCAGGCGGAGGCGTGGAGGTTTTGAGGTTCTTAGATATGTGAGATGGATGTAGTAAGAGTGTTAATTGACAAGCACACACATACACAAGCGCATATGTGCATATGTACGGCTGAATAGAGTCTCTGTGACTCTCATTATAACCTGATTCTTTGTGTCGTTGGCTGTTCTCACTGATTTCTAATGGAGACAGCAGACCCGTCACATATAAGACAGCTACTGTAGTCTGGCAGTGATGTGTAATTCAGCTCCTCTGGGACAAACTCTGTAGAGGATTTGTCATGCATAGCATGTGTGCATTTTAAAACATGAGGAAATGAATTAGGAATGAGCAGTGATGTTCTTATATCTTTCTGCACCACTAGTGGCACCAAACGGAATTCCAATTGATATTATTGGCAATATCATGAAAATTGAGATGATTTTGAGATGGGTTCATTCATTTAATAGGAAACAAGCATCCACAATTAAATATCAAATATGAGAAAGGTTAAAAAAAAAAAAAATATATATATATATAATATATATATATATATATATATATATATATATATTATTAATAATAACAACAATAAAACAATTTAGAATAATAATAATAATTATAAAATTAAAAAACGGCTCTATGAAATCAAAATTGATGATTCTTATTTTTTGATGAAATTTTGTGGTGTATATTTTAAATGAATTATCCATGAACATCATTTTTTTTTTAATTAATGCGCCCTTATAATCTTTAATAAAAAAATGAATGTCCCCTCCCCCTCACAATGACATCTCTCATGCCGTGTTTACAGGTGCGAGGGGTGGGACAATAATCTCTCTAGCATGTTGCTAACATGAGATCTATTGCAGCAATTAGCAAATGACGATCTGGTGTTCCAAACATTTCCTGAAGGACAAAACCAAGTCTGTCTTGCTTTTTTCTTGTTCGAGAAGTAGGGGTGCTCCGATCAGGATTATTGAGGCCAATCACAGAAAGCAGTATCTGCTGATACCGATCTTTTTAAAGTCTTCTTTTTATCATTTATAACTGTTTATAGTGATACTCCAATCAGGATTTTTAGACATTTATTCAGGGTCTAAATTTCATTTTTGAAAATGGGGGGAATTCCCCTCTTAGGTGACTCTTGTGAGAGGAGAAGCTGCATGGACTGTGCTTTCACACAGGAGTCTGCAACTGATCCGGCTGTTTACCACAAACACAACATTTATCCATTGTTTTAATTTCAAATCCAAAAATTGTCACTGAAAATGCTTTTTCAGCATTGCACTTCTTTTTTTTTTTTTTTTTTTTTTTTTTTTTTTTTTTACACAGTACAGTAATACAGTCTTTCACAGACATGTTTAAACACAGTAAATATGAGCAATACATTATTCAATGCATACATTATTTACTTTTGCATTTACTTCTAGATTTATACATTAAGTTGTTCAAGCAAGTGGCAAAACATTTAAACTACTTTTCTTACGTTATCACAAACTTACCATTAACAGCAATAATCAGCTCTACTGCCTTTGCAATTAAATCTTTATTACAAGCAATCCTGCGGTTCATAAAGAACTTTGATTTCCTACCCCCACGAGTGCCATCTATTATTGCCTTCTTTATCTAAAAGTGCTATTTCCCTTTAAACCTAGTCAAAAGGCCATTTGTGTTGACTGTGAAACACAGTAGACTTTAAAGGGGTCATATGACATTGCTAAAAAGAACATTATTTGGTGTAATGCAATGTGTTTATGTGGTTTAAGGTTTACAAAACACATTATTTTCCACATAATGAACATTATTCTTTCTCCTCTATGCCCCGCCTTCTGAAATGCGTCGATTTTTACAAAGCTCATCGGTCTGAAAAGCGAGGTGTGCTCTGATTGGCCAGCTATCCAGGGTGTTGTGATTGGCTGAATACCTCAAGCGTGTGACGGAAATGTTACGCCCCTTAACATACTGTGATGCTGTGTGTGCCTGACGGGTAGGCTAAAATGCATTCAGCTTGAGATTGCTTTTTTGAGATCGCCTTTTTAGAGACCGCCGATCAATCATCCCAACGTGATTATCGGCTGATAGTGATCTGTAGCAGATCAATCGGAGCTCCCTATCAAGAAGCCATTTCACTTTTATATATGTCATAATAAGAAAAAAAGTCAGTTTACAGTTAGTTTATGGTTCATGCTGTTGCATTTAAAATAAGGTGTGTGTGTGTGTGTTTGTTTTTTGTTTTGATGTGGTTTAAATTTGCATTTGGATTTATATTTGTTGATTCATCTGACCACTATTCATATGCAATTATTAAAAAAAAGATTTTTGTATTTAAGAAGCAATAAAGCCAATATTTATAGATTATATTTATAAGATATTTATGCATTAAATCATGATCTTCCACCATTTGACATGACCTATAATATTTGCAATATAATGCAGCAGGGATGTAAAATGTTACAGTATAATGGTACTGTAGATGCCTGAATGTGTGTCATCACTTCTGAATGTCTTGCGCTTGGCTGAATTAATCTCAGTGTGAAATGGTTTGTCTAGTCGGTGTGTATCTGAAGCGGTGTGAAGGCCCTTTGTAATGGATTAATGTTGTAATCTAGGCCACTGCAGATTACAGCTTCGTTTCAGGGGCTTGCCCCATTGTCATGTGACCAGGAGACAAATGAATCTTCATTTCCCAATGATGATAACATGGATGGAGGGGCTGAGCTTAAGCTAGTCCAGCACAGGAAGCTGAAGACGATTGCTTTTTTCAGTCTTTAAGAACACTTTTACAGGATTGTCAACAATACCTATAAGGACTGCTGAGATTACAGCTGGGAGTGTCGGCTCGTGACGGAAATAGAACGCTCTGGAGAGGTAACTTATTAACTTGCTGCTATCGTTGTCTCAAGCAGGACATCATGTGATCCCTGCTAGCACTGCAGAATCCACAACACGCTTATACTTGCAACCGTAGCTAGAAGATAGGACAATCGGCACAGTGATATCCTAACAGGCTCGGTCACATGCATCACTTAGTGTCCTGGGAGCTTCCAGTTTGTGGGCAGCATGGAGGAACCTGTAGAGGAGTACAAGTCTCCATTCAACTTTGAGCAGGGAGTGAACACCAGCTACCTCTACCTGTCACCTGAAGAGAGTTTCACTCCCCCGGGTTCACCGGTACTGCCGCTCAGAGGTAACTGAGTTTGCTCAGATGCTCAATGGGGTGTGTGTGTAAAGGTGTGGACTGGTGTTTGTTACGGTATAACCGCAACAGACAGAGAATATTATCGATAGAATAGGAGAGCTCTCTTCATGTCAAGTGCTGATGTTTTGAAGAAGCTCATCCGTCAGGAGCAGGTGCTGTTCAGGTGGGCCATAAGGTTGCAGAATAACTGACAAACACCAGGCTAATGCAGACTCAGTGATATCTCTGTATTATTATTCATTTGTAATATTTCTTTATTTAATTTTACCCCTGATGACCACTTAGTAGTTAGTAGTTTTTTGTCATATTTTAGTTTTTCATGCCATTTCTCTGCCTGTTAGCGTTAAAAGGTCTTTTTTTGTGTCTGTTGGATTTTTGTGTTTTGATGTGCCATTCACATCTCTTTTAGATGTGTAGTAATCAACAGTCCTGTCATGTCAAATATAATAATTTTTTTCCATTCTAATACTCTGAAAGATCAGGCTGAAATAAGCAGGGACCTTGTTAAAAATACTAACATCTAGCTCATAATTTCTAACAATGGGATGCTGCAGGAGGACATGCAGAGCTGTAGGTGCTACACTAGTCAAGACCCGACTCTGACTCAACTCCATCTCAAGTTTGAGTCTAAGACAATGTTTTCAGGAATAGGGCTGTGCAATATTGAAGAAAAATGCAATACCTTGTTAAAAAATGCAATATTCGATATGCGATACAATATTGCTTAAAGTTTGAAAAATCTATTTAATTTTTTTTTTTTTTTTTATATTTACAAATGAAAATTATATAACCAATTTGTTTTTACATTCTTTCTTGGAAAAGAAAGAATCACTACAACTTCTGAAAGTGACCAGCAGTGTTTTAGCATTACATAAAAAGTAATGTCACAAATCAGAAAATGTAATTTTAACATCAATGTGAACATGCAAACAAAAAAATTAATGACACTAATTTTATATTATTGTGACTTTGCTTTCCATAGCCTACACTTTAAGTACTTCTTCATATACCAAACCAAGAACTATAGTCTGAGAAAGTTCAAACATGATTAAAGGCAAGCGAACAGTTTGTAAAAAAAGAAAGAAAGGGGAGGGGGGGACAAATACACAATTTACAAGCATAGATAAAATAAACAGTAGTATTAAGGTACATAAATGTAATAATTACGTGTAAAATAACACTGCATTATGTTCACTGTATGAATTAAATTTAAATGAATCTTTATAGCTGTTTTGTTGTTTGATTAACATTAGTGACATATTCAGCAGCATGTATTTATAGGCTGCTGTTCCTTTAAATCTGACTGCATGGATCCAGCATAATGATACACATCTGATTTCTTTCTCAGCTGTTTACATTCATTTAAAATACAGGTGCATCTCAATAAATTAGAATGTCATGGAAAAGTTAATTTATTTCAATAATTCAACTCAAATTGTGAAACTTGTGTATTAAATAAATTCAGTGCACACACAGACTGAGTATTAAGTCTTAAGTCTTTTTGATGATTTTGGCTTTTAATTGTGATGATTTATTGGCCATTAGAATATGGTGACATAATCGACTCAAAACACCTGCAAAGGTTTCCTGAGCATTGAAAATGGTCTCTCAGTTTGGTTCACTAGGCTACACAATCATGGGGAAGACTGCGGATCTGACAGTTGTCCAGAAGACAATCATTGACTCCCGTCACAAGGAGGGTAAGCCACAAACATTCATTGCCAAAGAAGCCGGCTGTTCACAGAGTGCTGTATCAAAGCATGTTAACAGAAAGTTGAGTGGAAGGAAACAGTGTGGAAGAAAAAGATGGACAACCAACCGAGAGAACCGCAGCCTTATGAGGATTGTCAAGCAAAATCGATTCAAGAAATTGAGTGAACTTCAAGGAATGGACTGAGGCTGGGGTCAAGGCATCAAGAGCCACCACACACAGACGTGTCAAGGAATTTGGCTACAGTTGTCGTATTCCTTTTGTTAAGCCACTCTTGAACCACAGACAACGTCAGAGGCGTCTTTCCTGGGCTAAGGAGAAGAAGAACTGGACTGTTGCCCAGTGGTCCAAAGTCCTCTTTTCAGATGAGAGCAAGTTTTGTATTTCATTTGAAAACCAAGGTCCTAGAGTCTGGAGGAAGGGTGCAGAAGTTCATAGCCCAAGTTGTTTGAAGTCCAGTGTTAAGTTTCCACAGTCTGTGATGATTTGGAGTGCAATGTCATCTGCTGGTGTTGGTCCATTGCGTATTTTGAAAATCAAAGTTTCTTTACCCCCATTTACCAAGAAATTTTGGAGCACTTCATGCTTCCTTCTGCTGACCAGATTTTAAAGATGATGATTTCATTTACCAGCAGGATTTGGTACCTGCCTACACTGCCAAAAGCACCAAAAGTTGGTCAAATGACCATGTTGGTGTGCTTGACTGGCCAGCAAACTCACCAGACCTGAACCCCAGAGAGAATCTATGGGGTATTGTCAAGAGGAAAATAAAAAACAAGAGACCAAAAAATGCAGTAATTAAAGCAAAAGGTCTCCCTACCAAGTATTGCGTACATGTACAATAAATGAACATACTTTCCAGAAGGCCAAGAATTCACTAAAAATGTTTTTTTTATTTGTCATATAAAGTATTCTAATTCATTGAGATTGGTGGGTTTTTGATAAATGTGAGCCAAAATCATCACAATTAAAAGAACCAAAGACTTAAACTACTTCAGTCTGTGTGCACTGAATTTATTTAATACACAGGTTTCACAATTTGAGTTGAATTACTGAAATGAACTTTTCCACAACATTCTAATTTATTGAGATACACCTGTATAAATGACTGCGTTTACGAGAATGTTCATAATTCTGTGTGTATGTGTCTGTTCAAACATAAGGAGGAGATGCGAAAGACGAATCAACTTGGTGTTCGAGCACTTTCTGTGTTTATTTTTTTTTTGTGTGTGTGTGTGTGCATGCGGTTGTTGGATCAGCGGCAGAACTGAAGAGATGTTGTGCAAGATGCGGCTTGTGCGCATGCTTCAGGTTTGAGTCAGACAGAAAGACAAGACGGCAAAGTGTTGTTTTCTGCAACTTATTGCAGTTAATAACTCTTTTTTAATGTCTAACTTTGATGTTTTGCAACATTTTGATCTAAGTAGTCTATTATTAAAATGATTCCGATATTGCACAGAGTTGTGATATGCATATCGAGATATTTACATTTGCGATATTTCGATACTTTCAAATTAGCATGCAGCCCTATTTAGGAATATCTGGACCCAGCCTGGAGTCAGGCTCAAATGAGTCAGTCTCGACTAGTCATAGAAAATCTGATCTTGGACTTGAGACAGACTTTATTTAGTCTGGTTTTGTCCGATCTCGAGCATTACAACACTCTGCTACACACAGCCAATTCTTCTGCTTAAGACTAATGGTATCTCTGCTGCTTTCTTCTTATCACCTTACAAAGACTGGACAGGCCAAGTTTCTGATCACCCAACAGGACATTGGACATACTGATGTGTAAATGTTACATTTATGTAGGTTAGTTTCAGCAAATGTTCTTTTTGCATCCAGGAGGAAGTTTTGAGTTCTGTAAATACAGTGTATTTTCTTAAATAGGATGCACAGTTATTCAGTTTTTTTTTTTATTATTAATTGGGAGGTAACCAATAATTGGCCAGTATTAAAATTATATTCTGATTTATCTAAATTAATTGCAACACTAAAAACTTAAATCAGTTGTTTCAAATCCTGCAAGTGAATTAATGCATCACAGCATTATAATGTACAGTATGATTAATTGATATTAATTTTGAGATTTGGTTAAAATTGCATTTAACAATGTTATTTAATTAAAATAGTAATTACAATAATCATCCCATATGGATAAAAAAAAATCTCCAGTACCAACTGATAACTGATGTTGTTGTATTGTTGGTTTTCATATTATATTAAACCCCTTTAACAAACATTGATTGAATTAACAGGGCAACAGGACTTGTCTAAACTGGCAGGTACTGAAACGTTTAACCATTCTGTACAGTAAAACTGTATCTATAAATTATTCCATGGCCAACAGTGCTTCTATAATGCACTTAAGATGTTAATCACTAAATGGAAGAGCAGTGAGCTTGGTT
The DNA here is from genome assembly GCF_018340385.1 of Cyprinus carpio. Lineage (NCBI taxonomy): Eukaryota > Metazoa > Chordata > Actinopteri > Cypriniformes > Cyprinidae > Cyprinus > Cyprinus carpio. Next base: position 18,108,671 of record NC_056590.1, read on the forward strand.
AACAAATTACAAGTGTGTTTACACAAGGAACTCAATCTCATTATACAGACACAGCGAGGTCATTGATCAAGCCTGTGAACTGTCATGGCACATCAGGGTTGGAAATATTTATTTTATATGGTGATTCGTGAGATGGCAACTATTCGAAATCTTGTGTATTTGGAAGTCCATGTATGGAGAGATCGATTTGAGTAGAGGACAGATGTGGATGTTGAAACTTATAAATGGGAATTGCTGTATTAAAGGTGCTGTATGCAGGATTGACACAGAGTGGTTAAACTAGGTATTGCAGCCCACAGTATTAAAAAAAAAAAATGTTGTGTGCATTGAACCGGTTTGTTTATACTGTTAAATAACTACAGATGAACCATGCTTTTACAGTAAAATATTTTGTTCCTCACTACTTAAGTTCAGGTATTGGGTATAGTAATAATAATTTCCATGCAAGCAATGTTACATGAGTCCTCTTGTAAACCACTTAGCTGTTTCAAATCGACCGTTGAACTTGGGTGACATTGTCAATATTAATTTCCTGTGATGAATGAACGTGACACACCAGTGTCAGTGTGCCCTGGCATGTAACCCGTAGTACTGTAGCAGTCAGCAGATGTAGTATTAAAGGAAATGTGTTTTGATGGGCAGAAAATGGTGTATTAAATTTGACATTGTGAAAATAAACATAGAAGGTGGGAAAGCACTTTACATTTTATTCAAACTGCATCTAATTTAAGAACATTCACCCTTTTACTGAGCTAGAACTTGTATCATCTGTACTGAATTCATCCTGTTCATATTAGCCAAAAGAACAAAGTAACCAGTTAATGTAATCTATGTTTGGTGCACTTTAATTACTTTCATTTATCATTGTATTAGATGTAGTGTAACAATGTATGGTTAAGTATGCTATCCTGCTCATTTTAAGTGGCAAAGAGACTTTAAAACATGATAAACACACCACAAAATATTTTGTTAGTGATTTGTTGTCAAACAAGCTATAAAAGATAATCACTTCTGTTCCTAATTATCTTTGTGGTAAGTTAAAGTGGGAGGCAGACCTACCCGTTTTTCCAGAAATACCCAACAAGCAGCTTACAAATGAGTTGCACACCCTCCTCATGCGATCCAACCTTTGAGTTTCTTCCTGAAAAACATTTTAAACCTCTGCAAGCTGAGCTGAGACCTGAACCTCATATTTGACCTCTATTGAATGTAGGCATACAATTAGGTCCAGCAAATAGACATTGATATGATTTTTTTAGTTATTTATTTTTGCCAACTAGCACAGAAATGTTAATTCTGTCAAAGTTCTGGAATCTGTGTTTAACAAAGTGAATGGTCTTATCAGGTTATTCTTTTAATCCAATAATAATGGGATTCACAAAAACACTGGACTAAATAAGGACATCAGCTGATAATATTGCAGTATGATATACAGCGCAGTGCAGAGCTGTTCATTCAAGGCTGTCATACTGTTGTCAGTTTGATTGACAGTGCTGAATTTTTGGCCTTTCCTCCTGGTCATCAGCCCACTGAATGGTGACATCCAGGAGTTTTATTATTTATGTTGTATTTCCATAGTATGGTCTGTCTGTGGAGGCATCAAAGTACATCTTCCAGACTTGCATGAGCCCTTGGGTGGGTGTCCATCATGTAACAAGCACCTTATAAAGTTTTAAAGCTCTGACACATGACTTCTCTCTGACCTCCCCATCTTCCTTCATGTTTCTCATTCTCCCTCCTGGCCTTATGTCTGACTTTACATGATCTCTAAATCAGAACCACAGTCTTTCTCACCACTGAGCTATCAGCACTTAAAGTTAAAGTTAAACTTAATATGAACTAAAAACTAACCTGATGCTAAAGTTCCTATCACAAAATATCAATGGAATTTGTTTCCAGAAATAAAAGGGAAGGGAAATTATGACTCTTATACATCTTTTTACATGCTATTCTAAATTTATATGTCAAACTGTGATTGTTATTTCTGGTAATTGTGACTTTTGTCTTCTAATTGTAATTTTAATTTTATTTTTTTTTTATTTTTATTTGTTTGTTTTTTCTTGTCATGCTTTTTTTTGTTGTGGTTTATCTGTATGCTTCATAAATTTATTTTGTTTTTTTTATTGTGTTTTTGTTTTTTTTTTTGTAGGGAGAGTGAGTACATCTTCCCAGAAGTAGGTGAAGATGTGAATGCAGTGAATGCAGTGCCCAGTTCACCCTGCATGGCCCTAACTGAGGAAGAGCAAGCAGAACTCAACAGTGAACTAGCAAAGGTCAACATCCTTCAATTATGTTAGATTTCAGATTGCAGCCAAAAATACCACATTCAGTGAAAGAGATTGTCTAAGGAGCAAGTGTGGTTTATTCTCAAGGCTGAATTCATTTTGCAGTGTCTACTTTCTTCACTATTTTAACATATGTTGTATCTTCTAACTGGAACTTATGGATAAACCCATAAGTGAATGTTTTTTTTTTTTTTTTTTTTGAATGAGTATCACCTCCCTTAACCATGTCAGGTGAATTCTTCTATCCTGTTTCCCTACAGGTGGAAGATGAGATCCAGACTCTTTCTCAGGTGCTGGCGGCCAAAGAAAAGCAGGTGGCGGAGATCAAGCGGAAATTGGGCATCACTCCACTCAACGAGTTCAAACAGAACCTGAGCAAAGGCTGGCATGAAGTCACCACCTCCACTGCGTATGTGCCCTCACTCGCCTCAGGCATCTGCGTGCCGCCTGCCGCCTCTCGTACTGCTGCAGAGAAGTGGCTCCATCTGTCAATGCTTCTGCTGTGCAGTTCACACTTGACATTTGGCTGAATTGCATTAAAGACACACAGTTGTGAAGATGCTTGATTTTACTAGCTCACTCCAGCTGTTAGAATTAGATGATCTTGTGATTAAAAGTTATGTTGTATTAGTTCTGTATACATCTGTCCCCCATCTGTGCTGTACAGGTATAAGAAGACCTCAGAGACCCTGTCCCAAGTGGGTCAGAAGGCAACGACAGCGTTCTCCAGCGTGGGTTCAGCCATTGGCAGAAAGCTAGAGGATGTGAGGTGAGATGGGAAATTGAAGTCCTTGTCCAACTTATCATCCTTTGATCAAACTATCCTTTGTACCCTTTTGACCTAGTAATGCATGAATAAAAAACTCACTAATACCTATTAATAATGTCTTTTCCAAACCACTCTGGTTACATTCACACAGCAGCAGATTTATTCAAGCTTTATTTTACCAGAAATATAAAAACTCTTTAAAATGTATTTTACCAAGAGTGTCTTTGCCAAGCACAGGTAATGACACAAAGTAAAAGACAATGAAAACAACAAAATTTTACATCACAGTCAACTCGAACAGCAGCTATAGTTATTGGTCGTAACATTTGTAATCAGATAAACCAGATTTCTGATCATTTAAAATTTTAAATTCATTTAGCGAATACATTTAACAGTTGTGACTTTTTTGGAGTTCAAAATAGGGCTATGTTATACAGAGTGACTGAAAATGGGAGAAGATTGCATTTAATGATCAAGGTGAATATTTGAAGGAGTCACAACTGCATTTTCAGAGCTAAATTTGGAGATTATGTGGTCAGAGAATGAGCCAAAACTCCAGATAAATGTTAGGTGGAGATTTTGAACACACATCTGAGAGGATGAGTTGCAGGAATTCTCCAAAATTCCACATTGGTTTGAATACAAAACTAAACCCTTAAAGGGATAGTTTACCCCAAAACGAAACTTCTGTCATCATTTACTCGCCCTCATAACTTTTGTTCATCTTTAAAACACAACTAAAGATATTCTAATGTATTTAATTCAGTCCACTCTGTCTTCTGTAGGACATTTTGCGAATCCATTCGTCAAATGTATTCATCAATCCCAAACACAGACTGTGTGAATGTAGTCATTATAATCACCACTTACACATACATGTGCCTTTAGCATAACACTACTGGACAAAATGGCAAAGGACTGAATTTTAGTTCCACGCACAGTGGAATAGACAAAATTGAGGTAGAATAAAGCCATTAACCACAGACACCCACATCATACTCTGAAGTCAAAGGAACTGACATTTGCTCAGTTTCACCATCTTACGACACTCTTGCTGCAACGCTGGCAACATTGTTAACTGTTTTCGCTAATGACACCTCTGCCATTTACAGATTACAGTCATTTTCCAATTCTTTTGGGTAAGACTGTTTACAGTGGCTTCAAACAAAAGCCGGTTATTTTGGCTTCTTCACCTCTCGGTGGTGTGATGAATGGTTTTATAGTGTGGCATGTACTTAGAGGTAGTGCTAGTCTCCCGTTTCTTCCATGTTATTTCTGTGCATGCATACCTTTTCTTCTTAAACCTTTGCTTGAATGTGTGAATGTACGTGTTGAATGGATATTTGCAATTCAGGCTTTTTGAGGATTTTTTTGTTTAAAATAGGTCACCCGAAAATGAAAATTGTCATCATTTACTCCAAACTCTTATGACTGTTTTTCTTCTGCTGAACACTAAAGAAGATATTTCTGTAAAATACCTACTTTCGTGTTCAGCAGAAGAACAGTCATACTGGTTTGGAGTAAAGGATGACAATTTTCATTTTGGGTGAACTATTCCTGTATCTTAAAATCTAAGTATTATACTTTAAGAAATTGATTTTTTTTTTTAATTCTTCTGATTTTCCTCTTGCTCTCTGCCCAAAAAGCAGCATCATTTCTCATTATTTCTCAGCATTCTTCATAGTGTATGTCCTCGTGTCCCACACAAATCTGTCGATCTTCTGGCTGTCGCTCTGCTGAACATATCATCCCCTGTGTTGAAGTGTGCAGACGTGCTTAAACCGAGTTTATTCCCTGCTAATTCTCTCACACACCCTATTCAGCCAAACTGGGCGTCCCAGCTGTGGTGTGAATCTGTGTCAGTAATACTGGTAATATAGTCTTTCAACCCCTGATGGATTAAAGCCTTATACTCTTACTCAGTTTCTCACAGCATGAAGGGCTGACTCTGAGGTGCTTGTTCATGCTGGTTATGAACTAGACGTGTGTAAGTGCATGGCTTTATTTCCCCTCTTGTAATACTCGCTTTGGCTAACTCCTATCTGCTCTTCTTTACTGATGACGGATAGTATACGCTCCATACAGCATTCGGCTAGCATGCCGGTGATGAGGTAAGAATTTGTTGTGACACCCACATAAGCCTCTGTATTTCACAGGAATGCTTGATTCTGATTGGTCAGTTGTGGCATTCTGTGGTCAAATATTGTTGTATAATGACTGTTGCCCCTGGCAACTGATGCTAGGTTTGTGTAAGTTTTTTTTTTTTTTTTTTTCACATTTTAAAATGAATACATCTTAAGCCAATATTTCATGTTGATTTATTCATTATAAGAGATTCATTAATGTCCACAGTTCATTTTAGTATTCTTGTGTTTCGCAAGCTAACTCTATTCAAATAAGTGTTATATAGAAAATATAATGCTAATTTGACAGAAATATTTTCTGTAATTTTTTCAGTACTGACTAAAATATATTTGGGTCAAAGACAAAAAGGGTGTTTCAAGCACCAAAAAAATCAAAGTGTAACACAGCTTTAAATTTAGCGTCCCCCCCCCCCCCCCCCCCCCCCCATATATATTATGTGTATATTTTTCCAAACAAAAAGTAATGACTATCATCTACTTTTTAGTATGATTAACAGAAAACACCCATTGAAAGTCATTCAATGTAACAATCTTTATATACCAAAACCTTTTGTTAGGCATATTTTAAACATGAATCATTTGATGACATTATAAAAGACTAAATTTAAGCGTCATAGTGCATCCCTCAAATACCATTTAACTTTAATTTTTAAATCTTTATACTTTGCTAATGTCCTTCAAACCACTAGGTTTTACCCATTTGTCACCAAGAAGGTTTTGTAAGGAATTGAAAGTCATTTAAAATATAATACAGTTTATTATGATCACATATTCTTTTTTGTATTTTAATATGTACAGGTCAGAATGAGTATATTGTTTCATTTTTACATAAATATATCTGTTACGCTGAATGACCATGGTTTGTTACTCTGAATGACGATTTTCTGAAAAGAGAGATAATATTGCCATTGTTCCCATAACTGAATTTTTTTTTTAGTATTAGTATTAAATTAGTTCTAATAATATTCCTGAGTAAATGACTGCAGAAGCAGATGTTAATAATAAATTATAAATATAATAAGCATTTTATTTTAATGTTCTGAATTCTGATGCTCCCCTACCATGCTTGCTTAGCTTGTCACTTTGTTTTTGACTTGCTCTGCCCCCAAAATTGCTGCTTGCAGCCATATTTATTAAAACTTTCTATACTATTCTAAACATAATACTTATGTTTGCCAACATAAATGTCCTTAGGATGAGTATTTTGGGTGGAGAATCCCCTCAGTGACCTCTCTTGAACTTTTGATATACTTTAGTGAGGGGAGACTCTCTGTTCAGAAATATAGGCATGTGCACACAAAGTATGATAACTATAATGATAAAGATATTTCTAAATATTATATTCTAAATATAAAAGAATAGCAGATTCAATACCACAACTAACAATAACTGGAGAGAGAAATGATATTATTAAAATCACAGAGCAATTTTTTTTTTTACAGCTGATGAATGATAAAAGCATTGTCAGCCAATCGGAATCCATTCCACTTTAAAGATCCTAAGCATTTAAAGCAGCAGATGATAAACCTGCAGCGCATTCTTAGAACAAACAGTGATATCGTTCATTGTTGACTGAAGTTGCCCAGATCTGATATTGATTTTGAAATGATTGTCTGTTTTATATCATTATCATGTCTCTCGCAGAAACACACCCACCTTCAAGTCATTTGAGGAGAAAGTGGAAACCATAAAGGTAAAGCAACACTGATAATATCAACACTGTGCATGTGATTTGAAAATGCTAAAAACCCTGACTTCATTTCTGGCTTTGCAGACCAAGATGAACCGGACACCATCAACAGGCGATACCGAAGAGGTTTCTGAATCCACACCCGACGGAAAGCCAGTGGTTGAACAGCCAGAGGGAATGTGTCCACCAGATCAAAAACCGCACTGAGGATCCACCCTCAAACGCTCCCCTCTTCTTTCTTTTTTCCTCCTGTCCCCCTTCTTTCATTCCACTGTGGTACTTCTGCATAGTCACTGTGAGCTTTGTTTCGTGGCTGTGTTTGTCCACTGAAGTCTGGGTCATCTCCAGACGGGACATGATAGTCCTACACTGGAGCAGATGTGTCAGAATGTGAGCTATACTGTATGTTCACTCATGCACTGTCACACTAGAGCATTGACCTTTGACCCCCTACCTTCAGGTCCGTATTGTTTTAGCCTCGTGAGAGGCTCAGGCTGTCCTTTTGAAGTCCCTAAACATTTCTATTTACTCTTTTGAAGAATATATCCTTAAGTCATTATATAAAGTTTAAAGATGTAATTGAATTTGACTTCTTGTTTGTGTACATTCTCTGTAGCACGTCCAGCTACTTAAAATTGCCAGCCAAATTAACCAGATTTCTCTGTATATAGTTCATTTTGCCGTTTTTAAAACAAATGCCAAAAACTCAGAACATGAGTTCTGTCTCTAAGTGTGTACTTTGAACTAAAAGATTTTTGCATAGAAAGTTTATTGATCGTATTGTTAGCATTAATACCAAATATGATCAAACAGTAGTGATGTTAGACTATTTCATTATTCTGTATTTTGGATTCTTGATTTAGCTAAGGAGAGTTTGTCATAAAATGAGCAGACTTGAGTTAACAATGTGCTTTGTGACTTTACTTCTCTTTGTTTTTATGGCGTTAGTATAGTCGCACCACTGAGATCCCAGTGCCTTCTGTTGCTAAAGCTGGGGAGGTTTAATCTCACTTTAAGCATGTTTCTGATGACTTTGTAATTTGACCACTGCTGTAGTTTTTTTTTTTCTCTCCAGAAAACAGGACATACTATGAGAGGGACAGACGTCATAGTCTTCTAGACAACACTTCTTCCCTGTTGTTTTAAACTGTCTAATACAGCTGAAAAGCAGTGTTAAACAATTAGCTTTAGATCCTAATATTTACAAGCACTAAATCTAGTATTGTTTGTGTAGTTCATGGAGCCGCTTACACTGTAGTACCTAATGTTGTGGCATCTTCAAGACTGCAAAATTAAAAAGTATATTTTTTATATTGATATTGTTAGAGTTTCTGAACTGTAGATAAAAAGGCGTAACCTTTATGATATGGTAGTGGTTGCTAAAGGCTTTGGTGTGCAGGGGTTTCTGCTTGTGATGGTATTTAACGGGCAGATGTATTCTCATATGGTAATATTTCATTATTGGCTCGTAATTTGAGTGTACTTTTCTGCTTTCTGCTATGCTGCTGCAAGAAATATTAATGTAGAATAGGAATAAAACGTTTACAGAGGTTTAGGTTCAACATGTATGATCTATTACTCTAGATCTAGTGTTGATATCCAAAATGAAATAATACTACTGTGGAAAATATTAAGTATTGTTAAGAGTTTTCGGTTTAAAACAATGTTTTATGTGTGTTTTGTGTTGACTTAATAGATGGAGGGTGGGAATCCCCAGTGGGACCAAAAATGATTTAATTTCTCCCCCTTCTGCCTCACTGAAGTCATACTGCAGCTCAGGTGGCATTTGTTTCATCTTTCCTCACATCATCTTTTGAATATGAATATTGCTTTATAGTGAATGTCTCTAATAGGCTTTTGTCTTGGGTTACAGTTGCGGTAGTTGAATCTGCTGTTATGTTCATTTATAATTAGCATCCTGAAACACTACTTTGAGTTAAAAAAATATAAAATATATATATATATATAGAAACATTCGTTCCTTTGTATGTTTGATGCCTAATAAAGCACATTACACACTGTTTTTGTCCAGAAGTCATTTTTTGAAATGTTGCAGCTGTGTAACAGCGACGGAACACTAGATGGCACACTAACGTTTACTTTCTCAAGGTGACTTTTATACACGTCAGTGTAATTGATGTAGGAGAAAAATGACAATTATAAGGGCTGTCAATATTTGTTATGTACTGTATGTAAATGAGTCGTTATATAGGCTAATTATTAGCAGAGAATAGACTCGTACATAATATCCTAAAGGCTATTTTAATTAGTCTACCACAGAGTCTGCAAACACTCAAAAACTTGAAAGCTTTGTGTGCTATTCTTTTCTGTGTTTCTAAACACAGTGACCCAAGACTGATAATTAGCTCTCTTATTATAATCAAGCCCAGTTTCTGAAATACCCACATTACGCCATGTTATAATTAGATTAATAAACACACACCAGCAGACATTGTATAGAAAAACAGCTGCCGAATGAGTCTTTTTATTTTTTCCATGACTATTAACCAGGAGCTCATATGAACACAGGCACCTTGGAAAGGTCTTTACACCGAAGAAAACAACAACAGCGGCACTGACGAGCACCAGAACATCATCACCATAGCACAATTACAATGGCAGTTTCTATTTACACACAGCTCAGAGTAAAAACTAGTACAGCCAGCAAGTGAGATAGATCATAATAACAGTCACCAAGTGTTTTCGCCCTCAGAAGGACGGGAGATTAAAGTCTAGTGAACTTTGGGAAAAGAAACAAAACGGTGCAATTAGATAAACATTATAAGACACTGTACATAAAGCAAGTGCTTCCAGTTAATGTATTGCAATATTTTATCAAGTCCAGATAATGATATATAATCATTTCCCTCTACGGTCATATATCCAGACTAGTGCGTAAATACGAGAAGTGTAAAAATAACTTCTTTTTGTCTATTATGAGTTATATTTGTCAGGTGTTGCCGCGTGAACCTGTGTAGGCCTACTAACGCATAAAATTGCATAATTGAGTGAACACAGACTAGACACTAATAATGACAAAATATAGTGGCACGAAGCCTTAAAAATATCCTCTAATTAAGGCCCTCCTTTCTGCTGATACTTGACACCTTTAACAACTGGGCTACATTTGTATACGTTCCATTAGAGTTAAATGTTGCCGGCTAACAGCCTTCAGCAGCAATCGTCATCATTAAGAACACCCTCTGAACCCCGCGCCTCGGATCTTTCTGCTCTGCTCGAGGGAGCGCGCGAGAGTTCGAAGCCCCGCGGAAACGAACCTAACGGCGGGAAACGTCTCTAAGACGCACTCAGCTCGACCTGGCGTGTGACGTCTTTGTTAAACCCAGGATGAACTGTGTTATTAATGTTGCGACGGGCCGCTCATTTATCTCATCGCCTCAGATACAGGTCAGTGTGTGTCAGACATCTACATCACTTTTCCGTTCACATGAAACGCGGGACGAAAATAACGGATGTAGTCGCGACGCCATTTTTCATCATTGTCCAAGTGAAAATTTGCTACACTGACGCTGCGTTCTTTTAACATTCATTGGGCTTTTCTTTTATCTCGTTTCATCCCTTAAATGCAGTCACATTTAGCTCCTCATGGTGAAATTCCGGGGGCAAAATGCAGGAATTTCAATGGCAACCCAAGCGTTTTGTATGAGAGTGAAAAATTTCCTCTAGTGGGTTTAACATCAGATTTGAGTTTAACTGTTAACACTGAAATTTGCAGAGTTTACCCATAAAGCTGCTTGGTTTGGAAGTGACCTCTGTGTTAATGGCACTTTTGACGATGGACATACTTTGCCCGCAAAAATTCACCTGTTTTGCAAATGTGAATGCATCGTAAAGCTGCAGTCCATAACTTTTTTGTTTTCAAAATGTACAAAATTTATATAATAAGCGAGTACACCATGAAACCATTTTCCAAACAGTGTTTTTGGCTTGTCCTGAATCACTACAGTTCACCTATAAGTGTTTATATTCTGACTATTTAGACTGGTTCGGGTAGGTACCACTGCGGAGCAGCCCAGTACCTGCGTGATTCACCGTAGACATAAACAGAGAACGTTCTTCCGCAAGACACACGCAGTTCTGTTTATTAACCGCTAGAGCACCAAAAGTTAGGGACTGCAGCTTTAAAGGGATACTCCATCACAAAATGAAAATTTTGTCAATATTCACTTACCCTCATGTCGTTCCAAACCCGTAAAAGCTTTGTTCGTCTTCGGAACACAATTTAAGATATTTTGGATGAAAACCAAGGGGCTTGAGACTGTCCCATAGACTGACAAATAAATAACAGTGTCAAGGTCCAGAAAAGTATGAAAAGCATCGTCAGAATACTCCATCTGCCATCAGTGGTTCAACCGTAACGTTATGAAGCGACGAGAATACTTTTTGTACACGAAGAAAACAAAAATAACGACGGAATTGTTGAATAAAGTCGTTATTTTTGTTTTCTTTGTGTACAAAAAGTATTCTCGTCGCTTCATAACGTTACGGTTGAATCACTGATGGCAGATGGAGTATTCTGACGATGCTTTTCATACTTTAGTGTTCTTTTACACTGTTATTTATTTGGCAGTCTATGGGACAGTCTCCCTGTTTTCATCCAAAATATATTAAATTGTGTTCCGAAGACGAACAAAGTTTTTACGGGCTTGGAACGACATGGGGGTAAGTGAATGATGACAAAATTTTCATTTTGCAGTGGAATAACCCTTTAATGGTGGTTTAATAAAACTTTAGTTGTACACATTATTGTCTTAATTTTACATTGTGACATTTATACAGCTTATTATTCATTTGCTGTTAGGGTTAAGTTCATTTGTGTTAATGTCACAAAGTTATATGCATAATATAGTACAATCAAGTTACAATTCACTTTTTGAAAACCTGCCAATTTCAAGGGTGTTTCTCTTCAGAATAACAATATTTTAATTTATAAGCATATAAATATACCATCCATTTATTCATAGCTACATTCATAGCTATTGCTTATACAATAAAATCTCTCCCCCATCAATGACTTTATCCCTCACATTGGCATAGAGACATCAAGTACCTTCTTCAATGAACAGCTTCAATATACAGTCAGTGTGCAATAATGAATAATACACAGTTATTGAATATAGTCTAGACATTGCTTACTGATCAAAATAATTTTGGTAAATGGCATGGGTCACCCAAACACCTCTTTTCCTTTATGGCTTTACAACTTGACTGCTGCATTATTATTATTTTTTTTCTGCTAGCAGCAGCATGGAAAGATGAAGACATCCTGAGTTTTCCCTTTTTCTCTTTACACAGTAGACTTACATCATGTGCACAGGGCACCAGATGCCCGTTCTTAACATCAGACAATACTTGTAAAATCAGGAATGTCAAAAGAACAGACAATGGGACAGACATCTGTGAACTAAAAACAAAAAGCACAGTTTGGGCTGACTACATTGGTCCTTGAGGTGAACTGATCCTCTCTTTTAGATCACTTTGAAGTGCTTATGTAGTATCCGTCAGGCGTTTGTCATTATCACCTGTGCTACGATGGTCAGAAGCTGGTTGTTTTATCATCAGCATCTGTTTGTTTTTATGGCATTTCCCCTCCTCTCAATGGACTATAAAAATCACTAGATATGAGCACATGATGCCAAGTATAGAACAGGTCTAAGAAGAAGCCACAAATTTGGTTTTCAGCCCAGACGCAGTGGAATGACTGCAAAATTGTGGCAGTTTCTATCCTTGCTTCAGCCAATCAGACTCTTTTAAAGACTTTCTTTGTTTCAGAAAATAGCATGAAAATGGGCGACTATGAAAAGATGGTGAAATCACATGATGAAAATACATTTCCAGAGGAAGTGGATTTTGCATGTCATTCCTGTAGTAACAGCAGCCTGCCTGCCCTGTGCCTGTTTTTACAGATAAAACATCACAAACAACACATTCATAAATCCAGATCATATTTTTTGTTTCTTTTCTTCAGCATGCACATGCAGTATTAAAAAATACAGTTAGATCATCAAATACTTGAAAAAGTGTAAAAATCCAGTGCGACAGTCTTTGTTCTTGAGGTTAACATGGTTCTTGATTGACAAAAGGTCAGCAGTGAGATAATCCATTCAGAGCGCTGAGCCTACATTCCCATGGTGTCTTTTGGCATCTTATTTTCAAGATGTAAAGCAACTTGTTTAAGATTTTTGGATGGGTTATTGTTTTGTTTTTTGTTTTTTTGCTGACAACAGAAAGGCTTGAGACTGAAACGTGTCACATTACGTCCTGCTTATTCTCTGAGAACCTTTGAGATAGGGCTGAATGATTAATCAAAATAAAACCAAAATCGCAAGATGCCATAATACAATAATGAAATCACAAAGGCTGTGATTTAAATAAATACAGGTGCATCTCAATAAATTAGAATGTCATGGAAAAGTTCATTTATTTCAGTTTTTATATAATTTATATTCTCAAATTTTGAAACTCGTATATTAAATAAATTCAGTGCACACAGACTGAAGTAGTTTAAGTCTTTGGTTCTTTTAATTGTGATGATTTTGGCTCACATTTAACAAAAACCCACCAATGCATTATCTCAACAAATTAGAATGGTGACATGCCAATCAGCTAATCAACTCAAAATACCTGCAAAGGTTTCCTTAGCCTTCAAAATGGTCTCTCAGTTTGGGTCAATAGGGTACATAATCATGGGGAAACTGCTGATCTGACAGTTGTCCAGAAGAAAATCATTGATACCCTTCACAAGGAGGGTAAGCCACAAACATTCATTGCCAAAGAAGCTGGCTATTCACAGAGTGCTGTATCCAAGCATGTTAAAAGAAAGTTGAGTGGAAGGAAAAAATGTGGAAGAAAAAGATGCACAACCAACCGAGAGAACCGCAGCCTTATGAGGATTGTCAAGCAAAATCGATTCAAGAATTTGAGTGAACTTCACAAGGAATGGACTGAGGCTGGGGTCAAGGCATCAAGAGCCACCACACACAGACGTGTCAAGGAATCTGGTTACAGTTGTCGCATTCCTCTTGTTAAGCCACTCCTGAACCACCAACAACGTCAGAGGCGTCTTACCTGGGCTAAGGAGAAGAACTGAACTGCCCAGTGGTCCAAAGTCCTCTTTTCAGATGAGAACAAGTTTTGTATTTCATTTGAAAACCAAGGTCCTAGAGTCTGCAGGAAGGGTGGAGAAGCTCATAGCCCAAGTTGTTTGAAGTCCAGTGTTAAGTTTCCACAGTCTGTGATGATTTGGGGTGCAATGTCATCTGCTGGTGTTGGTCCATTGTGTTTTTTGAAAACCAAAGTAACTGCACCCGTTTACCAAGAAATTTTGGAGCACTTCATGCTTTCTTCTGCTGACCAGCTTTTTGAAGATGCTGATTTCATTTTCCAGCAGGATTTGGCACCTGCCCACACTGCCAAAAGCACCAAAAGTTGGTTAAATGACCATGGTGTTGGTGTGCTTGACTGGCCAGCAAACTCACCAGACCTGAACCCCAGAGAGAATCTGTGGGTATTGTCAAGAGGAAAATAAAAAAACAAGAGACCAAAAAATGCAGATGAGCTGAAGGCCACTGTCAAAGAAACTTGGGCTTCCATACCACCTCAGCAGTGACACAAACTGATCACCTCCATGCCACTCTGAATTGAGGCAGTAATTAAAGCAAAACGAGCCCCTACCAAGTACTGAGTACATGTACAGTAAATGAACATACTTTCCAGAAGGCCAACAATTCACAATTTTTTTTATTTTTTATTATTATTATTATTTTTTTTTTTTTATTGGTCTTATGAAGTATTCTAATTTGTTGAGATTTGGTGGGTTTTTGTTAAATGTGAGCCAAAATCACCACAATTAATTGAATTTATTTAATACACAAGTTTCACAATTTGAGTTGAATTACTGAAATAAATGAACTTTTCCACGACATTCTAATTTATTGAGATGCACCTGTATATGAAATGCGTGTTTCAGAGTGAAGCACGCCACAGTGTTTGTTTACACATGAGCAGCTCATGATCTGGTGTTTTCAGTGTCTCAGTGCGGTTCGGTATGCAGTAAATGCTGCTCCACATAAACATCTCTGCATCTCTTAAGTTTGAGTTGCTTATAACATGCATTTGTGAAGTCAATATGCAGCTAACATCTTCTCATAATGACAAACAAGCACAGAAAACCTGTTTCCCCAAATCATGCAGCCCTACTTTGAAAGACATGATGGAAAGCAATCCGACCAAGCTTGCAATTCATAATTCTGAGATCTTCTGTGCATGGTCCTATCTGTTAGGCTGGAGTTTTAGTCTCTGACAATAATGGATGATCTCACTGTATAAGCATCTTGTAAGAAAAACACTCCCCAGTCCTTAAAACGCAGCCGTATTCAACAAACCCCTGTTTGAAATGTTGATTAAACGTTTCCCGCTGCATTTCCAAAACTGGAGATAAAAACAACAAGACAAAAACAACTACGATATTGTAGCTAAAAATAGTTTACAAAGTACAACTGGGAAAAGACACCCCCCATCCCACCAAATTCATCAAGAGCTATTCAAAAAAAGCAAGAGCTAGTCCTCAAATCAGTAAAAAAGTGGCCTCCACTCCCACACATTTAAATCAGACGAAATGATGAACTCAGACAAGCCGACACCAGAAACATTCCTTTGCTTTTCTGTGCATCTCCACGCACAATCTCAGACCTCACCAAGGCACAGTCAGACTCCTATATATCCTCATACAAATAAATTCCTAAAAGCGGTCAGAGGGACTGGCCCCCTCCACGGAAAACAAAAACAAAACTTCTCAGGGCTCCTTTCCACCTAGGATAGACATAACCTGATCATGTACCATGGGAACCCAACAGCTATTTTATCGGTAGTATGCATTGCAGAACAACGACAGCAGTGATTATAAGCCCTCTAAGAGAGAGGAAGTTCCATCCTGATGATGCTGTTTCATAACAAAAAGATTTAAATGTGCAGTCTGGAATGTTCCTCTCAACTACAGCTTTTTTTTTTTTTGGTTGCAGACTTAGTCCTGTCAACGGCCTGTACTCGTTCTTGCTGTTTGTGGCTCGACACAAACACACAACTTATGTAAGTAGACTACTGAGTGGCCCATCTGCCATCTGGCTATAGCTGAGTGACGGTTTGGAGTTACACAAACGATTCAGTCTATGCAAAGACAATCAGATTGGGTCAGTCTGACATGGGATATGCACACCCACTCTAAACATCTGCACAGATCCAACACTAATACCAAGCAAAGACGTATGTGTATCTGATTAACATTGCACTTTCGGATTTTCCTCACATCAGTGTGTGGGAAAAGAGATGTGTCTTTTAAAGCGGCTAAACTAGCATGTTAAAACTCTGGACCTGTGAGGGTTCAGAACAGGAAGCATCTTAATATGTTCCTTAGGATCTGTACACCAGTGTGTTTAGGTAGCTTAGAATATGGATCAAAAGAGTTACACATTTTGAGTAATATAATAGTATTATAAGTTATTGTTAATTACCTATATGGTATGTTTACAAAGAACCAGAGAAGACTACTTAGGCTAAAAACAGTTAATACCTCAGCGTCCTACTGTATCTGAACAATGAAAGCTTTGTACTGCGTTACTATGAGATATGGACCAAGATAGGCATTCATGAGCAGCACTAGTCCTAAATACTGTATACTAGGTAGCTTATGAAGATATTGTAGGTACATTATATACTATTGTGAACAAAGTTGGCAATAAAGAAAGTAAATCGTGAAAAGATGACATGCTCATATTGCAGCTTGATATGCACCGTGTCTGTTAAATTTCATATTGTTCAACAAAACAAAGGCCTGTGCACAAGTAAACTAGCACCCCTAATGAACAAGAGTAATGCGCCGTGGTCTAGTTAACAAAACTGCAGCCAATACATAAGCACCATGGTGACAGACAGGTGTGTGAAACATCATTAGAAACCAAATGCACCGTGATCTTAACTTCACTTAACAGCTTATCCGAGGCAAGAGCACATTTTTAGGTAAAGTTTAGAAATATATTCCCAAAACTCATTCTTAAAGGTCTCATTTGTAGGAAACGTGATGGAAGGAGTTTCCCCAAGTATATACTGTGTGTAAACAACTGTAGACATCAGCTTACGTAAAACGCCTGTGAGATCTCTCAGACCCTTTGGTCTAAAATAGCGCAAGGAAGGGAACTGAGGGACAAGCAGTAGCCTCTGAGACGTTCCTCATACCAGCGGAGGGGCCAAAATATGCAGCTTTTAATTTAATTAAACCTCAGCTTCATCTCTGGCATGAGATCACAAAAAGTTTCAATAAACATTGGAGTGCTAGAGCCCTTGTGTGCTAGGTTGTGCCTTCAGCATAGCTGGGCTTTCACAAACAGCTTGCCTCCAGTCATACGGAAAACGCAAGGCCCTGGAGACCTTTTACATGCAAGATCTGTTGAATCGTGTCAACAGAATGTGAGAAAAAAGGAAAATTATAGATCAAAATGCAGAAACAGTCATGAACCAGATCCAAACCACATCCATATCAGGTGTGAAATAGATTAAATCATATTTCTGTAATGCATCTTAGCGTAAATGGTCAAATTAGGTTCCAAGTAGTCTACTGCACTTTTAGATGTTTGTGAGTCTATTTTCCTCTCTTGTCAGGATGATGGTTATAACATTCCTAAATAACCCATGTAGATAACACAGGATATTGACTACACTGTGCAAACAAATGGATCTAATAATTGAAATCGGATTTGTGTGAGTGCAGTTACTTCATTCTACCAATATAACCAAGTGTTATTCTGGTCATGAAACATTTTTTTTAGGGATTCAATACTTATATATATATATATATATATTGATATTAAGTGAAAGGAGAACCATGTGATGAACATAACAGATACAGCCAATGAGCTGATCACAATAAGCACTGTTTGGATGTATATGATGAGTTAATTAGCTTGTATTGATGTTATGTAGACAATATCATATTAAACTATCAGAGCCACCAAAAGAGTGCCAGATAACAATTGCCAACCAAGTTGCCGTATTCCTTAAGTGTCAACGTTGCAGGACTTAATTTTCATTCCATCCTGTTCATCCTTTGCAAAGAAGCCCATCGTGAAAGGACATCCATCCTCCTGTGACTAATGTTCTGCCGTGTTACACAATACTGTACCAACTATTGAAGAATAACAAAACCACATCTGAGTGCTTCAAGCTCCTGTGCTGGAGTAGATGTGGCATTTGCTATTTTTATGACTTCCTACTTGAACCTGTGAGGTCAGGAAAAAGGTGAGAGGTAAAGAGCTCTTCACTTTTCAGAGGTAAAATTAACCACTTTGCAGAGTTTTCTTTACTTGGGTTTGTTGGTCAAACCTCTAGGCAACAGACTGTGGTGTGAAAACACAGCAGGTTCATATATGGCTCTAATATGAATGCAGTTCATTCTCGCTGATGGAGTCCGAAGCGAAGGAGAGGTTGCGTTGCCTGTATGACTGTTTTTGCGATCGCTAACTTTGATGCGAGCCTGTACCATTGGGTTTTAATGATCGCAGTGTTTGTATTTCGTTCTGTTGAAGTCAGTTACACACAAAGCAAAAAAAAAAAAGAAAGGAAAATGGCATGTAAAAAAAAAAACCTTTTTGGTAGCAAGAAGATATTCCTGTGACAAAAAGCACCAAGTTCTTTGCTTTTTAATCTAACTGCTGGTTTTGCTTTTACTGATCGCATCCCTGAAAGAAATGTCCTATTGGTAAACGCAAATATAAATCCAGAGATATAAAATCCATCCCATGTAGGTGCAATTGCTTGTGTCAGCATGGCTGAAAGGGGGAGCTGAAAGTCCTTCTCTTCCCATACTTTTTTTTGCATTGACGGATTTCCATTCAGGGGAGCTGTCCAGTCAACATCTTAAAACAAACCCCTGTGGTGGTACATTCTTTAGAAGACAGGGTTTTCTGGCTGTCCAACCCTTAACCTTTAATAAAATGGGCAGGAGAAATGCAAAAAAGTGCCCATGGAAAAAGAAACACTTTCTCCAGTTGTGTTTTATAGCATTTACAAAGTCTGAAAGAGAGCTTTCTTCTCTTTTAAAAAGAGCAAGGACAGAGGCTGGTCTTGCCCTGGCTGGTCCTTTAGAAACTGACAAAATGTTTTTAAGCAGTATACTGAACACAAACAAAAAGAGTCTTTTTTTTTTTTGCAGTGTAAAGCAACTCTCCTCAAAGGGAGAGATGGAATCTGCAAAGATTGGGAGTGCATCCGTTGGTTTAGGAAGAAATGCATAAGGGTTTAACCCTCAAAGTCTATGTGGGTTTAAGGTGAAGCAGGGTGGGGCTGTGGTCAGTAACAAAGAGGGGATGTATTTCATTATGCTATGCATGCAAAGGAAGCCCACCCTGTTGTTGTGTTCAAGTCGTCACAGCTGTTTCAGTCAACAAATCTCTGGCAGGCTTTCTTCCAGCGGCAGGCCGTGCACCACATGTCTCTGTTTTCCATGCCATACACCTTACGACACTTCTTTCCCTCGCCTCGTGACTTCCTACTGCGCAGCACATGACAAAAAAAAAAAAAAAAAACGGTTTTACAAAAATGTTCAACATATAAAAGCAAACAGTATTTAAAAAAAGTGTACTTCCAAAATAACAATTTGTTGAATAATCAGTTGTTGCTGGATCTTATTGTGACACATCTGGAGCTCAAGGCAAGTTCATTTAAAGCTTGTGATTTTTACGTAAGACATGGATAATATGATCTTAAAATGCATGAACATAGAGGAATAAGAGATTTTTCAAGGTCACTGATATGACTGGAATTATTTCATGTGAAGTGTACATCATTTTAATAATAATAAAAAATATAATTATAAAGATGATCAAACATTTGACAAGCAATATCTAATCAAATACAATCAAAAATGCGAAACAATATACAAATAATAAAATTAGGAATGCAACAATCAAGTTCTGGCTGATAATTATTTTCATGTCATGGACCGCAACCGATAATTACTTTTCTATTTTGTCTAAACAAATTAAAATAAAGCACTAAAAACCAAAATCAATTTTCAAATGTTACAAGTGAATTTAGGCATCTCAAAATTATAAATGTACAGTAAGTATAATTTACAGTGTTTTTTAATTGAGCATTAGATGATGATAACTGTAATCTAAATGTAAATAAAGAGAAATGAGCATTCATAATTAAATATACAATATCAAACAATTGCAATGAGTTTAAAAAATATCTAATATCGGATAACCAGTCTGGTACCTTCCAGTATCTGAATATGATCCTACCACCTATTAAAGGGCTACTCCACCCCAAAATGAAAATTCTGTCATTAATCACTTACCCTCATGTCGTTCCAAACCCATAAAAGCTTTGTTCATCTTCTGAACACAATTTAAGATAATTTGGATGAAAACAGGGAGGCTTGTGACTGTCCCATTGACTGCCAAATAAAATACACTGTCAAAGTGCAGAAAAGTATGAAAGACATCGTCAGAATAGTCCATCTTCCATCAGTGGTTCAACCGTAACGTTATGAAGCAACGAGAATACTTTTTGTACACGAAAACAAAAATAATGACTTTATTCAACAATTCGTCTCCTGTCTCTCCCCAAATCGCCATAGCACCATTTTGGAGAACTTCCGCAGAACGCAAGCAGTGTCGCGGCTGACACAGAAGAGCGTACGCTGCTTGCATTCAGCAGATGTTCTCCAAAATGGTGCTATGGCGATTTGGGGAGAGACAGGAGACGAATTGTTGAATAAAGTCATTATTTTTGTTGTCATAATGTTACGGTTGAACTACTGATGGCAGATAGAATATTCTGACGATGTCTTTCATACTTTTCTGGACCTTGACAGTGTAATTTATTTGGCAGTCAATGGGACAGTCTCAAGCCAACCGGTTTTCATCCAAAATATTGTGTTCCGAAGACGAACAAAGCTTTTACGGGTTTGGAATGACATGGGGGTAAGTGATTAATGACTAAATTTTCATTTTGGGGTGGAGTAACCCTTTATCACAACACCACTGGGTTAACAGACTTTTCACATGCTTCTGGCATCATACCAAGTAAGCAGAGACTGGAACTTATTGATATTTATACTTTAACACACTACTTAAAGAGTTTATGATGTGCAAATAGATTCTTACATCTACACGCTATAAAGAATTTAAGAATATCCTTTTTACGGAAGCCACACCTCCAGCATTCGTCAAGTATAACCATTTTACAGAGCCATTTTAAAGTACTATTTTCATTTCTTCAAGTGTAAAACTCTTTATTTAAGACTGAAAGGAAGTGTAGTTAAGACTGTACCTGAATGAACCTGCAGCTCTGGGGGGAGACGAGAGCACTGCAATGGTTTGAGAGCGCTGTTCCCCAAAGCCCTGCATCTGGTTGTGAGTGGGAGAGGCCTGCAGTCGGACAGAGAGAGAGAGTTAACATCCCTCACACAAGGCCAAAGACATCATTCATCCATTTCCTGTCATAAAAATCTCAAAGCACAATTTATAGAGACACTGAACATAAAATGCTGTCTGTTTAGCCTGTTTTGTGAGCGTTTGTGTATTTGGTTATGTATCAGTGTTGAGATATTTGTCAGACTGACTCACATCTCACAGTTGTGTTTGCACATTTGATTTACCTGACATCACTGTCATCAAATGAGAAGCCAAACTGTGGTAGATCAGTAGGCAATTATGAGACACGATCGGTCAGGAACGAAAGGGACAGCCTAATGCAAGGCACACTGGAGTTCAGTGTGTGCATGTGTGTGATGGGCACAGGAGCGTGTGTGTGTGTGTACTCACAGAGGTGCCAGTAAAACTGACGGGTGGGGACTGCCAGGAGATACTGAAACTGCTGCTGGAGGGGGTGAAGCCAGTGGAGCTGGTGGAGGGGATGGTGACAGGGGCTGTGGCCTGTGGAGTGACAGTCACACTGATATACTGTAGTCTCTACGGACCCGCGATTATGATTGGGCTGCTTGTTTGTAATAACCATTTTGACAGCATTTTATATTAAAAAATATTATATCATATTATATTCAGGGATTGAAATTAACACCTGCCAAATCAGAGTAAAAATCCACTGTGGTGGGTGACGTTGTCAAATCACTAAAGCCAGTTTGGTGGGTTACTTTAATGTAAGGCAAATCTTCAAGATTTAGCGCAAATACTGAACTTGTGAGTCATCATGATTTATTAAATACAGCCTAATTGCGCAGCATCTGTGCATACCTAGTTTAGCTGTACATACCAATCGCTACACCACAAATAATGAATGGCACACAAAGACTCAAAAAATGACTGAATACTCAAGACACTGTGATTTTCTTACTGTCCAGCTGAACTCTCCTAACATCATGCACTTTAATTTAGTTATATCAAATTTAAGGCCATAAAAATCTTACATGGTACAACAAAGTCTTAATTATTATTTCAAGAGGGCTTAAATTTGGGGACGGAAAGACAAGAATTGCAATATAGCTTTGTGTGATGAATAAACTTCAAAAGGCTGTGATTTCATTGAATTAATATGAGCACTGCACTGTTCTGCCATTATAATTGAAACTGCTATATTCTGCAGCTCCAAAAGCACCTCCTGCTGGCAGAGGATAAATCTGCATTTTCAATAATCCCTTATGCTGTTTTTGTGCAGACCATTGTGAAAATTGACCAAGAAGCTAATGCTAATGCATTTTAAAAATCTAAACAATTAAGAAATTAAGATATATGTTATTAAATTAATATAATAATTGATTGGTAACAATTGTTTAAATTAATGTAATAGACTGATACTTTTGACTCTTAGGTCTTAAATGTTGTACACCAGAGGTCCCTAACCACCGGGTTGTGACCCACTACCGGGCTGTGGAAGAATTGCTACCGGGTTGCAAGAACGTTCTGGGAAAAATGTGTATAGATATGACACTGTTATTTATTGCATGTTAATGATTGTTCTTATTATTCAGCATTTTCGTGTATGCGACTGATATGGAGTAGCAATTTGACAATTTCATGTTAAATAAGTAAATGAAAGAGTGCTCTGATCTGTCACATATTAGGGGTTAAACGGATCGCAGTTGATCCGTGATACGTACGGACGAGACCCTATAGGCCTTCTGTTCGGCACGCACGTGATTTGCAGATTAATTTGCCAATTTACACATTCAAGCAATTTTAAACCACAAGAATAAGAAATGAAAGAGAGCTTAATTCGATACTGACGCTCTGTTCTCACACACAATCAAAATGTGCACAAGCATATAGAGACATTTTTCAGACAGCGCGGAAATACCGAGTTGCGTATATGTACACATAAAATTAGCTTATGTCAAAAACGCTTCATGGCATTGTCATGAACTTTAAATATTTTTTTTCTTGCTTATCTGAAAAAAAAAAAAATCTGATCTGTGACTCAAAATAACACACAATATAATGCGTTGAACCACTATAACACTATATAGCCAATATATATATATATATAATATATATATATATATATATATATATATATATATATATATATATATATATATATATATATATATATATAATATAATTTGAACTGTTTTAAACATTAATAAAAAGAAATATTTGTTTTCTGAGTGATCATGTGACATTGAAGACTGGAGTAATGATGCTGAAAATTCAGTTTTGTATCACAGGAATAAATGACATTTAAAATATATTAAAATTTAAAACTTTTTTAATTTGAATATTTCACACTTTGACTGTTTCTGCTCTATTTTTGATCAAATAAATGCAGCCTTGGTGAGCGTAAGACACTTATTCCAAAAACATAAAAAAATCTTATTAACCCCAAACTTTTGAATAGTGGTATATGTGATCCCATTAAAAGGAACACGTGACTTCTCATCATAATTCTCTTCAAGTGTGACATTTTCATGCTTAATATTGTGATCAAGGGGCGTCTTTATGCACAGCTTGACCGGTCTTCATATTGAGAGGGCGATCTGATATTAAATGTTCTGCTTGCTTTCTGTAATTGCATACAAATACGAGGTCATATCCATATCGTATTTGTCTAGTGGTTGTGTTCTGAGAGCATCAGAGTGAATCTCTCGAGTGATGTAATGTTATGTAAATGTGCATAGCTCATCGTGATTGGATGGGATGGCTGCACCTGGTAGGCGTGGTCTGTGTGAACTAGGTAGAGTGCGCTTGGAGCAGAGCGGCTAAGAGGGGTGGTGGTGCTGTTCTCGCTCTTTGCTCCGTTAGTGCCATCCGGCTGTCTCTGGTCCAAACCTGGCGGGGGGGACAGCACAGACGGGGACACAGGAGACAGACTGCTCAAACCGTCCGCCACAGAGTCTGTGTTCAGCTTAATCTCAGTGTAGTAGAAATCCTCCTCTCCATCACTGCACTCTGAGTCACAGTTTCTCCTGAAAAGAGACAAACCATTGAAACATTTTAATACGGACACTGTGATTTGCTTTCATTTAATGCGCACCACTAACATAACTTATTTAAAGTTCTGCACTATAATAATACAGCACTATATTTTACATACTGTACAGTCATACAAAGGCAAATCACGGTATTTCAACACAAAACTGAGAAAAATTACATTTTAAATTTCATATTGATTTTAATAATGATTTAAACAGCCAAACCTGTCTGTCACAGGACAGATCATAGTCTGAGACTGATTTCATAACTCAATTTTCACACTACCATAGTAAAATTTTACTTCACATACCATAACTGGACATACCATACTAAACAACATTAATGGTGAACTTAATGGTCCTACAGTTACATAATGCATAACTGTTTGTTTCTCATGTCCTTCTACTGAACCATATTTCTGAAAGATGAGATCTTCTTAGAAATCCTCCCAACAACATAAACCTTCCTTCACAATCATCTGGCATTTGCTGTCATTACTTTGTGCCCAGCAGTAATAGTGTAAGCTTGGTGATAATCTTGCTGGGATTAGTCTCATGCTCTGACACTGAATCAGGAGCAGGCTGCAGTGTCTTATCTCTCACTATAGGCTATCCAGAGTTCACTGTGATGGATGTCAGCCAAGAGATGGTGTAACACCATAAAAATGTGATGTGAAACATATTTTGGAAAAGTTTTTTTTAGTAATAAATGTAAATCTTGAAGTCTTTTTTTTGTATGTACATGCTGATGTACTGGGTTTATTCTGAGGTGCAAGCAGGACTATAAAATTATCAGTGCGGATACACAAGGAAATGCACTGAACAGGATAAAAATACGCCAGAATTTAACAATTTAACCAAACTATGGATTTCATTTTACATATAAACTACTGTTCAACAGTTTGAAGTTGCCAAGATTTTAAAACGTTTCTGAAAAAAGTCTAAGCTGCATTCATTTGATCAAAAATGCAGAAAAAAACACACTAAGATTGTGAAATATTACTACAATTTAAAATAACTATTTTTTTTAATATAATATATTTTAAAATGTAATTTATTCCTGTGATGCAAATCTGAATTTTCAGCATCATTTCTACAGTCTTCAATGTCATATGATCCTTCAGAAATCATTCTATGTTGATTTGCTGCTCAAAAAAACCATTACAATTTATATTATTGAAAACAGTTGTGCTGCTTCATATTTTTGCGGAAACCACAATACTTTTTTTTTTTTTTTCAGAATTCTTTGATAAATAGAAAAGCATTTATTTAATATAATAAATCTTTTTTTTTTTATATATTCTCTACTTATACTTTTTCTTCTCTACTGATAGTCTTTGCTGAAAAAAATAAAAATACTGACCCCAAACATTTGAACAGTAGTGTAACAAACACCCCTCTCATCAACAGTTTGTATTTGCCTTAATGCACAAGGCAAATAAGCCTAACTAACATAAAAAGGAGGCGTGTTTGTACTGAAAATAATAACTATGACTATTTAAATATGGCGCAGTGCATTACATTACATTAATGCCTGGTTAAAATGTATTGTGGGTGGTTAGTGAATAACATTTTTTCATGATACCACAGGTGCCTTACCCCAGATGGACGATTCGAATGTGCCTCTGGATCCCGGCGGCTGTGCTCAAGACCTTCCCACAGTTCTTCCACAGACACTTGAACATCACTTTCATGGAGTTCTGTTAGGGACACAGGTGCACAGTGAGTACACTAATCGACATCAATCGGCAGACCTCTTGTACCCAGCATTCAGACGCTCACAAAGGACTGACACAGGGGGTATGCAAGGGGTGCGAGCGGAACCCTGAGCCTCAGCAGCACACCCACCTTTAGACATCTCTCTTGCTTTATTCTGAGGCTCAAAGCTCGTCATCTTTCACACAATGTGTCTGCACTAATTACACAATTGTTATTTGCAAGCTGCAGCTCCCGTGTCAAAACTGCACTCGGGTTGAAAGCACAACTGAGCATAAGTGAAAATTAAAGTCTTAATACTTCGATCTCTCAACATATGCTATTATGCCAGTGGCATGCGGTAGTTTGTTTAACATTGTCATGACGCTAATTTAATTTTCACTAGATAGCCATTGTGTTGATCTGCCAAACAAAGCAGCTCCTTCCCGCTTAATCAGTTCGTCATGTCCCTGGATGACAACAGGACCGCAATTCCTAGTGCTATAAAAACCAGCTCCTAATTAAAAACAGTTCAAACTGGCTGGTGTCCTCGTGTTGAAGTCAACTCTTTAGAAGGCAGCAGAAGGTCAAAGCAGAAAGCTTTGCCATTTGTCTTCTATTAAGAAAGGCACTTTAGAAGACGCTGCCAGGAAAGACACTGATATATGACTGATTGATGGGTTGGGATGCAGCTAATGATTCCACAGCAATTCCTAAAAAAAATTCTAAAAGGAGTGGCACTTCTTTATCAACAGTGTTATTAATTAGATATATTTG
The DNA here is from genome assembly GCF_018340385.1 of Cyprinus carpio. Taxonomy (NCBI): domain Eukaryota; kingdom Metazoa; phylum Chordata; class Actinopteri; order Cypriniformes; family Cyprinidae; genus Cyprinus; species Cyprinus carpio. Next base: position 18,135,477 of record NC_056590.1, read on the forward strand.
TAAAAAAAGAGTGTTGTGTAAATTCCATAGTAAATAAATGATTGAGTAACATGACATACATAAAAGAACCATGGTAATACCATGTTTTATAGACATAATATTCACTGAAATATCACCACCTATCAGCACACAAAAAGTGTCATGGTACTGACATGGTACTACTTAATATTTACCATGGTAGTACCACCATGGAGTATCATCTAATTTATTATGATTACACCATGGTACTGTCACAATATGTTTTGTAAGGGCTGTAAATTTGATTACATATTCATATTTTCAAAAGAAAAACTCATATATGCAACTAAAATATTAGTAATAATATGCTTACAAGTTGCTTAATTATTTCTGCATAATATGTCCATGAAATGCATACTGTACATAATAGTAGTGATAATGAAAACAGGGCACAGACAAACACTGGCACTGCTGTTGTCCTGGAATCCTAAGCTGGAGAGACAATAACAGAGATAAAGGAGGTCTATTCATTCCCACAAATGAGGGAAGACTGACAGAATCTGGGATGCACCTGACATGAGCCTGACGAGCTGGAAGATAAAGTAGATTGGTGTCTGTGAGCAGCCTAGTGCATTGGTAACTTATCTTCGTAAGACAAGTAAATTGCCTCTCTACACAGCATCATCATGTCAGGTAACGGCACCTCCAAATGAGCCACATCCTAGAGAGGACAGTATGTTATTAAAAGTGAAGAAATATGTGCCCACAACTTCTCAAATAATCTCATATAAGAGGCTAATATAATATATAATATAAGACCACATATAAATAACTTTTGTACATCTTCCTCTAAATTCAGGAAATAGTCATGTCACATTCAGGAATAAAATACAAATTACTAGGGCTGCCAATCAATTAAAATAATCTAATCATGTTTCAGCTCTCAAACTGCATATTTCTTCTACTGCATTGAAATACACAAATAAAATGCACTGATAAAAGTTGTTTTTGCAGTGGTTTGCAGGTGTAGTTCTTCGATTAGGGTTGGAAGGTTGCTGTGTCATATCTGTTAAAATAAATAGCAATTGAAATGCATAATTTGGGTCCTGTATATTCAGTATATAATTGATATTCTAAATAAATTGGAATAAATAAATCAAATCACTTGAATCACATACACTAACTTTAGCACCCTTAAAAAATACACACATACACAGCTACAATAAATTTCATAACTCGAGTTTAAAAATCCTATTTCTGATTGGCTTGATTTGAATCAGCTAATAATTTTAAAATGAATATATTAAATATGTATAGAATCCTAGGTTGTAATTTGTGCAACCAAAACACGATTTAAACCACCAATGATATAAAAAAAAAATTATATAATACTAGTACTTATTTTTACAAATATTCAATATTTGCAAAAGCTGTTTTTATAACCGATGCATAAGCAAATCAACCTCTAGAATTCAGCACTCACAAACGAGTCTTTGTCTCACAAATTGCATTTAAATTTCACTTTAAGGATCACAAACCCTGACAGGAACATGGACAGCAGAGTGGCTGCAGATTTTTGTGCTGCTTGATGTAAACCTATTATCCCCCTTTATCCATTATTCTTATAGTAATGATTAACTAAGTTACGCCTGATCAAATCTCCATAAGTGAAGGTGAGATGACAGCAGCTCACCTTGCGTTTGCGGGGGATGGGTTCGTCGAACAGCAAGCTGTTCCCATCATGCTCATCGATGTTGTCGTCTGGTGGGCCGCTGAGGCTGGGCATCCGAAAGGGTTTGAAGCTGTCAGCAGACAGGGGTGGGGATGGCGTGGACGGGTTGGACTGGTCACTGGGTGCACTCCAACTCCAATATCCACTGCTGCTGTAGCTGGATGGAGTAAAGCCTCCGTCCTTCCAAGATCCATTTAGACCCTCTGTATGGAGAGAATGGGACACGGTGAAAGCATGAAGACACATTAAGTGCAGTAATTACCATCATCCCGACATATATATACTTCTTTATAGTACACTAAACTTTCAATTAAGTGTAACAAGGAGTAAAAAGACATAAACGTCATGTTAGTTTATGAAACTCTCAGTGTGCAGTGGTGCTTTAACACACTGTAATAATAGAAAGTTAAAGTCCTAATTATATTACATAAAAGCCACAATTATAGTACTCCATTAAAGCCCTTCAAAAGTTATAACACATCCTCATCAAGGTCTTAAAGGGGACACATGATGTGAAACATGATTGTCATCACAGAATTGAGCACATTAGCAAATAACCAACCATGTTTTTATATCAACATCTATTTAATAACTTGGAGGGGATGTTCTTACTTAAATCATTCAGATCAGTATTGTTATTGTCAACTAAAACAAACTATTAAATAAACATTTGATAGAAATCTGAAATAAAGCTGAAATAAAATATAAATATTAGATACATTTCAACGTAGAAAACAAACAAAAATTAAGAAATGTTGCCTTTTCAACTAACAGAAAAAAACAAGAAATAAAAATTACTAAAATGAATATGGAAATAAAAGTATTGTGAGGTAAAATAATCCTGACCATATATCAAATGCAAAGTGGTTAGCCAATCATAACAGAGGTCATTTACACATAAAGGCTTTAATTTTTTAAGACATGTCAGCACATGGCAAGAACAAAATAGTACAATCAATGGCAAACAAAGACATAAATATAGAAGTCTTAAAGGCACAGAATTAAAAACAGTATGGGAGGTCAGAGAGAGGGTATAAATGGTTGTTTAAACTGAAATATGACTCTTGGTGCATGACCAAACATTAAAAAGTACTTCAGGGAATAAAATGCTATTATGTTATTAGTAGAAGATAGCTTTAAGACAAGACGGCAAAAGCCAGTCTCATGACAGCTGAACTAGTGCACTGCTGTCTCATGTGACAGTTTTTCATGCACATGTGACAGTGAAAACAGGAAATAGCTGAGTGAAGAGCAAGCCGTTTCTGCAGCTCAAAGCAAGCAGTGTGAAAAAGGCTTCAAGGCTGAGATCTTGGTGTGGCTGTGATGTAAAGTTACTTACCACTAACTTTTACAGGAGGGCTCCGCACCAGAGGACTAGTGGACAGGCTGGTCAACACCATGGCAGCTGTCACTTTGTCCATGTCCACCTCCTCCTCTTCTCCTGTAAGAGCAAGAAACGTAACGTTAAAGTTACCATGAAATCAAAAATGACAATTCTTATTCCTATAATCGGTCCCATCCAACACCTGATGATCACATAAGACCACAACAATTAGTAAACGTCAATGATCCAAACAATTCCTGACAGATAAAAATAAGTTCAGCTCTACATTTTTTTTTTTCCTCATTCGAGATGCCATTTCACTCATATATACGTGTCACAACAGAGACAGACTACATTTTTGCAATTGAAACATCTGACTACTTTGCATGGGATTATTAAATCACATGACATTTACAGGTCAGGTGATTGTTTTAAGACAATATGGCTGCACTTACAAAAATGTTTGTTTGAATATTTGGGTAAGATATTGGCTAAGCTATCAAGCTAATCAGCTATCTGTGTGCAAAATTACTGTCAAGAAAACTTTCACAATTTGTAGATTTGTTTATATACTATTATACACAATTAAAAAGACACATTTCTAATCACTCACTAAACAGAGTATCCATTAAAAGTTCTTTCTGCCAATGAAATCCAATGGCCAATGATGATCATTCATGCCACCTAGGCTCCTGAGATGAGATTATGTTAGCTCTCTCCAATTATTACAGACTTCCTGGATTTGGGCCACAAAAATGCTTTTACAAAAGTTGCTCTGAGCTTCCATGCCAGCTCCTGCGTTCATTGTTGTGGGATCGCCAAAGCTGCACCGCACAGTGTTCCTATGATGGACAGAACAGGAACATCTGTCCTGACAGATGACTCTCATCACTCACAGATGAAGTGTACACGTCTCTTTACGATAGCATGATGGCATATGATCTCAACGCAGCCCGTTTCTGCAATGGGAACAGACCAGCTGATCTTGCGGCAGGTTTGTAAACAACAAAAAAGGGGGCTGTGTTTTTATCTACCAAAGGACATCTGTAAAATCTCAAACAGGTATTTTATGCCTGTGATTGAAGGATGGACGATGAATGCATTGACGTGTGGAAGAAGTAATAAATCTTCATACCTGTCAGCTCATTCTCTCCTGGGAAAATCTGAGCCGCCCTGCCAAAGGCACAGCATGAAATCTCATAAGCGAGAAAGACAGAGAAAGCGAGAGACCTCTGGCTGACAGGGAAGCCCGGGACCTCCATTAGAGATAGGCCAAATTTATGTTTCTCATGCGGTGAGAATGATGTCGTTATGGCTTTCAGATAAATCACGGTAGGCTGCCATCCTCTTCTGATGCCCCTTTTCCCAAGACCCTACAATTATAGGTACTTCCTGGTCACCTTGGGAGAGCACGTTGGGCTTGATGGAGCTTTCCAGATAATGCCACACTGGTGCTTCTGGACGGCAGCTAATTAAGAGCTTTAATATCTCTCATCCAGTGGAATATTGTAAAATTTATTTCGACGCATTAGATCCTGTGTAATTAACATGTGATATATTGCCACTCTTGAAAAGGATCTCTGAAGTCCCAAATCACATGAGTCATTAGTGTCCTTATTAAGCCACAGGAGTGAAGCTGGGTGCACTTTATGAATGGTAATTGAACAAGAATGTGAGTGATATGTACACCTGCAAAACTCAAATTTGACAGAAGACAAAGTGGCGTCTTTAGTTGCGCATCCACAGTATTCACATCATTTGCCCACTACGACCCATTCTACATAAGGGTTGCTTCATATAACTTAGCAATTTCAAAAATAACATTTGCAAATGCATCGTGACTTTGGATGGGACAGGATGATCAACTGGTCAACCATCAACCACTTAGTAGATTAAAGAGGCCACTAAGGGGTGCTTGGGGGTCGGCCGAAAATGCATTTAAAAAAAAATATATTTTGTTAAATTTGCTTTCTAAATACCATAAGATTTAACAGACAATGACAGAGCAGGAATAAAAATAAAAAATAAAATAAAATATTAATAGTTTAATAATTTACTTTCACTTTAGTACAGTGACTATAAAAAAGCAGATTATTATTTATTTTTTGATCAATTTTGTAGCATGTCCTATGTGAACGCCCTTAAGAAACATGTTTGATCAGTCTGTGGTGGTCATGACCATAAACCAGCCTAATTACACATGGCTTCTGACTAGTCGATTATGAAAAGATGTAATTTTGCACATCTCTAATCACGGTCTCTTTCCATAATCACTGGAATACCTCCAACTATGAAGCTGGAAAAACACATTATGGGAGTTACTGTTCTCAAATAGAGAAGAACAGACAAACAGATGCTCTGCTGTGGACTAAACCAGTGCTGCATCTCATTTGCTGTTGGCTCACTCTCATCTCACATCTCAGTTGACGTCTTTGGTTTTCTCAAAGGGAGCGGGACAATATATTCATGCTCTTTCTGCTCATTTTTAATCAGGCAGGTATAAATTAATGACCATGTTACAGAAATGAACTTTAGTATGAATTATCCAGATCTAAGAGTCATTAATGCCCAGTAATTCTTCCCATGGCCACCCTCATTTGCAGGAAGTCAAACATCAATGTTTTTTATTTTTTTTGGTCATGGGGTAAAATGGGTGAGATGGCCACCAGCCAGGACGGGGAGGTAGTTCACGGACATCTGTTGTGATTCAATGGACAGATGTGCCTACTTTTTGTGGCAGTCTAATCTCGCAAGACAAATGAGAGAGCGGGTGGCTTGAGGAAGGCTATTCTACGCACCTTCTGACAGCTGGACCTTTGTGTTTAGTAAGTTCATCGAGGAGGCCTGCGCCCATATTGGCAGAAAACTCAAAAGATGTTTCCAGTTTTAAAATCATAGTGGTTTAGGGGAATATAATGGAAACTGATTGGATTACAGTCTTTTTCCAAACACAATATTAGTCTTCTTGTGTTTAATGTGGTCTCATTCTGACCTTGCAACAGTGGCACAAAAAACATTTGCAAAAATAACAGTGTCACTTTAACTTAGCAAAACGATCAAAAACAATTGCACTCCATTCAGAATTCAGAAAGCATTTCAGTGTCAGTAAACACTGATAACTCTGAAATAACATCGGGGAAGTCAGGGGAATTCCCCGAAAAAACCTGAGCACACAGCTCCTCCCCTGCTGTCCTCCCCTTCCCGTTTGGTTTTGAGCGAGAGCAGGAGGCAAGCAGAGAGAGATGCCTTTGAAGTTGGCTTGAGCTGGGCCGTCCATCGTTTATTACGGTTACTAGTGTATGATGCTCATTTCCTTCTGAATAAAGGGCAATAAATCAGACGCCTCAAGCCTCCCAGCATGAGCTCCTGCATTCTTATCACTGCCATCCACATAAAAATCTGCATGCAACACGGGACAAATATGCATGTAAGACATTGAGCCATTATAAATGTTAACTTGCTGTAAACATGTAGCATTGTGACTGCGACCTCTGACTGTCAGATGCTAATCGGATGCGGTCACAGAACCAGCCCTTTGTGTTTATCTATAGTCTTGTGCAGATCCAATCAGCGTCACATACCATTAATAGATAAAATAGCGGAAGCATATATGGGCTGCTTTCTTTCAATTTCCAGTGTAATATCATTACAGCGCAGGGCTGGGTGGTTTGACTGTATATGTCGATGGTACAAATGTGATAAGCTGTACAGTTTATACTTGTGGCGTGATTTAAAAAAAGCACTAAGCAGAAAACTGTAATCTGTAAACGGTGTTGCCGATGGCATCCAATGTAGACCGCTTCATTGACTATAATAGAGCGATTTAGTTTGTTTATGGTTACTGAGCAATGATGTAACTTGGTGCATCAAAACAGAACTGATGTGCGGCCACACAGTCACAAGTGCATATCTCAACTATTTTCCAAACATTTGAAACAGATTTGTAATGTATTACTGGCTCCTCTTCACTTGTGTTATATAATGTGAAGCTGTTTTTATACTAATGTGTTATTAATAATCTTACTGTTTGGGCTGCAAATGCAAGTCCCTTTTCTTTTTAAAAGTACGTTATAAATCACTAGATTACAGAAGAAAAAAATATATATTACATGGTTATGTAAAACAGTATATAGAGCTAATGGGTTCAACAAAGAAATGTAATGTATTCCTGCTTGATGTGATGGCAAAGCTGAATTTTAAGAAACATTATATTCCAGTCTTCAGTGCTACATGATCCTTCAGAAATCATTCTAAAACAGTTCTGATCATTATCTATGTTGAAACAGTGGTGCTACTCAGTATTTTTTCTTTGAATATAAAGTTCAAAAGTACAGCATTTATTTTATTTTATAATTTTTTTTTAGTGAGAAATGTCTTTACTGTCACTTTTGACCAATCTACTGTCAGTTTACATTTGATCAATCTACATAACTTCCAGGAAATATATACAAAAACTAATTTTAATTGATTATGTCACAGATATTAAGTAAATAAAGTAAATCCAGTAATTATTTCTTCTATCACATTGGAACTGGCACTTTCAGGCATTTTTGTGTGCTAATGCATCAGGCAGTCAAGTGAACAGGTAGTACTTTTATTCAGCAAGCATGCAATAGATTAATCAAAAGTGACATTCATTATTACACAAAAAAAAAATTCTGTATATAAACAGCTCCTAAACCATAAATAAACAAAACAACAGTGGTTGGTCACTTCAGACAGTCTCTTCCTGTCAAAGTTAACAGCTCTTGGCAAGAATACACTAACAAACTGTATTCTTACAGTTTAAAGTTAGACTAGACTCAAAAAATAAAGTTTTTTTGTGGAACCATTAATGGCATTAAAAACCTTTATTTTTTTAATATCTAAGAAACCTTTCTATTGTCTCTTTAGATTATTAAATTGTTCTTCATACTAAGGAAAAAAAAGGTTCTTATAAGAACTGTTCACTGAAAGGTTCTTTGTGGAATTCATAATGGTTCTTCTATGGCTTCACTGAGAAAACCCCCTTTTGGAACCTTTATTTTAAAGAGCATACACAAGACCCTGTCAAACCTAGAAACTTCAGAAACCCTCTCGAGTCTGCTCTGCCCAGAAGACCAGTCCAGGACTGTTTTCAGTTTTGATAATAACTGTATCTACTGCATGCTCTTCCATTCAACTGTTCTGAAAATCTACCCTCTTCTCTCCCATTGGAAGTCAAACTTGCAAAGTGCTCTGGAGCGAGAGACATTAACCTTGGCAACCAGAGACATATACACACACATTATCTCGGTTTGATTAAAGCAAAGATTAATCCATTTATCATCTATTACTTTGTATCCTTACAGGTCGAACATGCTGTCGACAAAGAGGGCACAAACACTTACATGTTCTTTGTTCTTGATCAGGGCTCCAGACTGTGACCAAATGGTTGCATTTTGCGATAATTTTTTCTGCCTGTGCGACAAAATTTTGCAAGCGGTCGCACTGGTGCATTGTTCAATTCATAAGTGCTGTCATTTCTGTTGCATATGTAAAACATCAAGCGGGATACGAAACTGAAAGCATAACTAAACCGCGTTACTCGTTTTAACTGCACAGCGCTTCGAGTGTAGAGCATGGATTATACTCGCCACGCCAACTCAAGCACAAAGCAAAAATGACGTGAATATTGAGGAAATGATGGATGGTTTTCATGCTAAAAGTAAAAGACATGCAAGCACGGTCACCGACAGCAAGTTTAGTTTTTACTTTTCTTTTCTGTTTTCATTTGCATTATATTTATTTGCTGTTTACCTCACGTTATGATATGGGAACTCTCTTTTATTTTTTATTTTTATTTTATTCCTCTGTGTTTGCTAAACGTTCTGTAATTTATTAGGCTGTATATAATACAGCATGTGGTGTATGCCATGCCTCATCTTATTCATTTTTGTTAAAGATTTTGTAAGCTTGTTTGTCATTGTATCTTACGGTTTTATTGTGGTTGTGCTTTTTAATTAAGAATAACAATGAATCCATCTTTTGTTTTAATCTTAAAAAGTGAAAGGTATAGATGTAAGCAAAACAGACGATTATCTTTTCTTGTAAAATGTGACAACAAGATTGCAAATTCAAAAGCGAAATAATCCGAAGCCTTCAGCATAGCAAAAGAGGAACTCCCGTTCACAAAATTCAAATCACAAATAATACTACTAATCAAAAAGAACAGGTTGAATGTTAACCTCTTTCGTTTCCATATAACTATAAACTATGATAAAAGTTAATCAGCATTCATTGATTAATCCCATGTTGTAGTGCAAAAAAAAAAAAATTGCGACCAAATCATGTGCTCATGCGACCAATTGAGAAAGTCACAAAAGGGTGACCAGAGGGAAGAATGAGTCTGGAGCCCTGACGATGCCACACTTGTTTCATCTCGCCCCCCTCTGCCTTGGCTCTCCTCATGCCCGCTCGCACAGGATACACTGAATGAGTGTGCTGCACCAGGCTCAGGGGCCCGAGGGGGGTACTGTTGGTCAACACAGGGATGCTCGAAGCACTCCAGAAATCACAGTGGTTGGCATCGAAACAAAAGCCAGCCTCCTCTTACCTCCAGCTCCCTGTAGTATGGATAAACATTGTGCCTGTGAAGCCTGGCCCGCAGCCAGATGTAAAGCTGGAGTCACACAATAATTTCCCTTAATACTGGACAGCCTTGTTTACTTGCTAATCTGCAACCAGACAAAATACAGCGCAGCGTTTCAGCTACACTGGCTACTCGTATGCCATTTATAGTCTCCCCTGCCCCCACCCCGCACTCTTGGGTCGAGTTTTATAGTCCCCTGCAGTGTTCATGAGCGTTCCTCGATGTGAGGAGGCTAAACATGCTCACAAAGAAGGAGATTTCCACATTCCTGCTAAACATGGGCTGTGTAAGAGCGGAGGTATTTACGGTCAACATCAACCTCAGTTAGCGCTCTTTTCCACCAGTAGGACCAGATCATGTTTGTCAAGGAAAAGAGAAAAGAAGGCTTTATCTGACTCTGTCGCACAGTGCCACTGTAAAAGAGCCCACATGAAAGAAAGAATAGGAGAAAAATCTCTGTCATTCATGCTTTTGGGTAAAAAAATAAAATAAAATGCAAGTATGCTTCATACAACAAGCTTCTTACAAGCATATCAAAGAAAAATGAAGGTGAACATCTTTGTTCTGAACTGTGTATAGCAGTGAATTTCACTTTGTGTGGGGGTCCCGATCACCCTGTTGTTATTAACAACCGGCTGGATGTACATTATCCCTTACTTAAATTCAATACATTAGTATGGACCACAATATCACAAGTACTTGTATTTGTCACTTAACCTTTTCCTGTATGATAGGTTAAACAAAACAAAGGCTAAATTGTTACAAGTCCTCACTGCTTAGATGTCCCAGGTTGGGAATCAGTGATGTAAATTAACCTAAATACTTCGAGCCTCAAACATCGTCCCACCTCAGGAGAAATGAATATGAAATATGGTCATGTGCATCTATGAGACGTGGCATTGGCGCCCTACTTTTATAGTCTACATCCCACAGTATAGGTCACACAAAGATATAACCCACAAAAAGAACCGGCAAAAGACCCACTGTAGACTTTGCGTCACCTCCCCCAGCTGAGAGGCGCCATGAAGGAGTACCTGAGCTGCATTCACAAAGCCAGCACTGGGATGTTTAAGAGTGACAGGCATAGCAACTGCTTTGATGGACTCGGAGAATTGATGTTTTTGTCTGACCTAATGAGCAATGGGAACACAGAGCTTGTTGCTGCTGCAAGCAATTCATTTAGCCGCCCCTTTTGTCAGGAGAACAGCGAGGTGATAGTGAAAGGAGGCGGCATCAATGTGAGAGAGAGAGAAAAAGGAGTCTTTATAAAGTCTACAGCAGGAACAATGACTGCTGATCACACTTGATCTTGTTCTATACCCATCTGTGTTTTCCTGCTGGATACCTGCCAGATTCAGATGTTGTCTTCAAGTCACGTTGGAAAGGTCATATTTATGAGACGGAACGCCACAGTGTTGTATTAACCAACTGGAAAATTAAAATTCGCTCATTATTTACTCATTTATGTCAAAGGGGTTCAGTCTTGTTTTGCAGTTGAAAAAAATTCTTCAAAATATCTGTCTTTGTTCTTCAAGAAAGAAAAATCATAGAGGTTTGAGATGACATGATGGCGAGTAAATGACAATATTTTGGGTGAACTGTCCCGTAAGTTAACTTTTTGAGTTGAGGGAGTGTCAGTTAACGAATCATAATGGAAAGCAGTGGCGGTGCTAGGGGTGGGCTAAGGGGGCTTAAGCCCCAAATATTTTTATCACTATACCCTGTACGTATCAGCTCTGAGTTTTCACGCACATTAAAATAATTTCTATTAGAACGTGGATTTGCTCTCTGCACATCCAATTATTTCTACTTACGTTGTCATTCACACCTGACAAGAACTGCCCAGTGAAACTGGCCAACCAGTGATCAGAAGCTATAACAGCTGCTTCAGGTATCTGTGACTTACTGTATAACTTGTCGCTATAATACCGATCTTGCCATTTGACAAATTATGTTATTTGTTACTCAGCACTGTCACTGTGAAGCAAAAAATATAGATATATATATATATAATCACAGAATCGTATGCAGTCTTCCTGGGACACACGTATTTAGAGCGATTATATGAATGGTTTGGTTAGCATGGTCTGTGCCAGAGTTTTCTTCATTTCAGGGCAACAATTCAATGAACAACAACAAAAAAAATATTTAGTGATTTAAATTGTAGAGTCAATATTGTCTTTTTTGCCTCTATTTTAGGGATGCACCGATACCATTTTTTCAGAACCGATCCGATACATATACCGATCCAATATAGACCTTCTATACCACTGTGTGTTGACCTGATGATCATTCATTTGTGTTTAACACAATCTACTAAATATAGACAACTTCATTATAAAGAAAAAAAACAAATGAAAAAATATATAATCATAATCTATGACTAGACTTGTGCCGGTATTCGGTAATGCGATATATCGCGGTAATGAATATGCACGATATTGTTATCGTGGGCACTTCCAAATACCGAGAATAATTATATATTACAAATTATTCAGAATTTGAAATGCATTTTAAGAATACTTTTCCCATCAACTGGTCAAAATGCACAACACCGTTGTATGCTGCTTTAAAGACGCGTGTGAGCTCTGATGTAAACAAGCACGCATGAGAAGCACATGGAGGAACACCTGAGAGAAGCGCTGAATGAAAGCACATTCACTCTCTGACAGCAGATGGCGCTAAACTGCAGAAACTGCAGCCCTTACCCTGGAAACCCCATAAATAAAAACAGCTGCTACTTTCTAAACATTTAAATAATATAAAGTAATATTTATATATTTCCATATTTTTTTTTCCATTTTAATCTGGACTACAACATGTCCTAGATATTGTTTGAAAGTGTTTTGATTCTTTATTGTTCATTAACACTTTACATTAGGGCTTCATTAGTTACAAACTGCCAATGAAAAATTCTTCTGAACATTCATTAATCTTAGGTATTCCAATATTTAATAACACATTGTTAAAATCGAAAGTTGCAACTTTGTTATTTAATGAGCTAACATGAGCTAAGACTTGTATTTTTTAACAAAGATTAGCCAATTCGGTAACACTTTATAATAACTGCACATATTAATCATAATTAAGCATTAGTAAACAGATGATTCATAATTTATAAAGCATTAATAGACATTATAAGTAGTTTATAAATACAGAATGCTGTATTCTTGATTTAAAAGCATATCTATAATGTGTTTAATAACTTTACTGTCATACTTTATTCATGATCAATTTATCATTTCTCAATGAAGTATAGCATTATTTACAAACCAGTTATTTAGGAGTTGACAGTGATTCATAAGATCACAAGAAATTGTTTGTAGTAAATTCAGGTAGTTATAAAGCATTTAGTAGTGGTCAGTTAACTATTTTGTGAGCTCATCTAAAGTGAGGACTAGTTATGCCTTGTAAAGCATTTATAAAGGATATTTAAAGGGTCAGTTATCTTCTAAACAGGAAAAGGAAACAAACACAACACAGTGATACAGAACATAGAAATATTAAACAGCCTTTAAATCCATTTGTAAATGCTTTACAAGGCATAAATAGTTCTCACTTTAGATGATCACAAAAATAGTTAACTAACAACTACATATGTTTTATAACTATCTGAATTAACCCTGAATTACAGTAGAAATACATGTTAATAAACCATTTATTAACACTCTATAACTATATGTCTGAATAATAAGATGTATGAATGCACATTTAAATAGTTTATTAATCATTTACTTACAATTTCTAAGTGATCTTATGAACCACTGACAACTCCTTTATAACTGGTGTGTAAATAATGCTATACTTCATTTAGAAATGATAAATTGACCATTAATAAGTATGAAAAAACATTATTAAATACATTATAGATATGCTTTTAAATCAAGTATTTATATCTGTATTTTATAAACTGCTTATTAATGTCTATTAATGCTTTATAAATAATGAATTAACTGTTTCCTAATGCTTAACTAATGATTAATAGCTTATTTAACCGGTTATACTGTATTATGACCACTTTTTTAAAACTTAATTTCAATACCATGATAATACCGCATACCGTGACAAAACATTATCAATTAATCGCAACAGGAAAATTTGATACCGGCATATCCCTATCTATGACAAAAAAAAAAAAATACTATTATAAACTAGGTTCGTGGATAATTCAGCAGCAAAAGTTACTCTAGAAAAATCATGAGTGCACAATAATTTTACAAAATCTAAACATTTAGTGAAAAAAATATACTATTTCGTGGGGATCAAATAAAAGTGAATAAATGTAAGAATAAATCTGGTAAAATATTACACATTGCTCTTAGTATTGTTGTAAAATACATTTATGAAAAACAGTATATTTATATATAAATATAAACTATAAAATTAAAAGGCATTTATTTTAAATGTATAGCACAGTGGTGAGGCAGCAACATACAGTATGACAGACAGGACAGAACAACAAAGGCTATTAATAATGTTTAATTGTGCAAAACTATTATAATATGAAAGGCTCCAATACGGAGCAGCACAAAGCGCTTTATGCACATCCCATGCACAGAATGATGCACTTGAAGCAATGGAGTCTCAGCGCACAGCACTCCGCAAGTTCAAAGCACAAAGGGAAGAGATATTGATGCGCTGTGTTTATTATATCTGTAATGGAGTCTTTTCTTTTAACAGTTTTATATTTCAGTTAGTGTACGTGTGAAGAACAATTCATAGAGCTCTCGACTCCAGTGTTGTGATCTAACAGAGACCGGTAGAAAGTAACATGATGTAGCAATAGCACTACACATCAGCAAGATAAAGTCCTTTTATGCAAAACCACTGATCTTTATCTACGGATCAAGTATAATAATAGGAACATTGAATCACCTTAGAGAGAGTTTCATCGTCTTTCATTTCGTAACCGAAAGCGACACGCAGTTTGAATGCTGAATGGAGGATGACAGACAACCGCAGCAGAGAGAAGAGTTTATGTGAAGTATTCACCATTATCATTATAGCTATCTATTTGTGAAGAAAAAAATGGGTAAAAACAACGTTTTTAAAACATAACGTAACATTGAAAAGCAAGTACTGCTAGCGAATATAAAATGACATACTCTAGTTTGAGTTTGGTAAGGTTTTTTTTTCTTAATATCCTTGAATGAAGTTTCTCATGCTCACCAAGTCTGGATTTATTTGATTTAAAATACAGTCAAAAGATGAGAAAATATTATTACAATGTGATTATTACTGAGTGCAAGCCCACAAAGCACCTGTGCTTCTTTCCATGAGAGGCATACCTTCTACACTAAATAGACTAAAAACAACAGAATGGATGCCGGCTGCCTACAAAACTTTGATTAATGGCTAATGATGTATCTTTTAAAGTCTACGGCTCAAAGCCAGAGTGTCCCTATCCCATGCCCACCATCCCTTACGCCAGCACGTGACCCCCGTCCATCCCCCGCCAGCGTTCCCCACGTTCCCCAGGGAGCCATCACTACGACAGAGACGCTCCCAATTACACAGTGTGGGGGTATTGGAGTGCCTCATAAAACTCCCTACTTCACGAGATGAGGCTGATGGGTAAGAGTGTGTGCGTGGGGTGTGGTGGGGGTAGTTGTCTTCCTCTGAACATCATGTCCTAACTGCCTCAGGCCAGGACAAAGACCCTGTCACTTGCAAGTGTGTTATGGACAGTTATGGTGGTTTCCACAGGTTAAATACCCTGGTGGACTCCACACAAAGCCACCTAAGGGGCATAATAAAAATAGCAGGTGCATGGTTAACAGTGAGAAGTTGACTGGTTAGAAGCTCAAAGGAACATCGCTTCCATTAACATGTGATCTGTTTACCACCATTATGATAAAGAGAGCAGAAACCATCAACCTTCTGCTGCAGAGCCTGTAGAACAACAATACACAATATATGCTGGACAATACAAAGGCATGCTTTAAGTATATTAGGAGATGTTTGCCAAGGCAGCATCAATATTACTATTGCTAATATTTACAGTAAGATTAGAGATTTTAACAAACCTCTATCAATAAGTATCAAACAGTGCTATTAGTATTGCTATTATTATCTTGTTCAATATTTTGAATTAGCTTATGTTTATATTTTGAAATTAAATTTTAGTTTTTAGTTTTAGTTTTAGTATGTAGTTTTATATGTAGTTTTGTCATTTTATTAGTTTTTGTGTAAAATATTTTTATTTAGCATTGTTTATTTTATTTCAGTTATATCTATTCATAGAGATACTTATATATAGATATATTTTTAGCTATATCTATATTTAGTACTTCATCTTAAACATATTTAAGTCAGTTAGTTGCCATGGCAACATTTCTAATTTCCCTTGACATTTTCTAAGTTCAAGTTATTCATTTAGTAATTATATTTAATTTAATCTCCTAATTAAACAAAATATTTGTAATATTTTTAGTTAAGAATAACACTGCCTTGTGGAGGATAAAATTATTATTTATTATTTTTTTTAATAGTATTTATTTGATATTTATTAATAGGAATTATTTGGCTGTTGATGCACTTGGATTCTTTTTGAGAAATGTTGCTTGGGCTACTTTCACATTGAGAATGGATAACAAATGTCTATCTGGATACTTTAGATCGGTCATGGGCCATGCGTCTCATCTGGTTGCCTGTTGGCAGCACCATTGCTCAAAAAGTTGCCCCATGTATCATCAGCCTTAAATCAGATCGGTCATGGGCCATGCGTCTCATCTGGGGGTGGGGGGGGGGCCCCATGTATCATCAGCCTTAAATCAGTTGTTTTAAAGGTGAATTTAGGGATCACAGCCTTAATATGTACAATATATACAAAAATGGATATTCTTTTTGAGATCGTATTTAACAGTGTTGTTAAAATGTGTTTATGTATTTTTGCATCTAATCATTTTTTGTTTTTTAACCCAGAAATGAAATACGGAAAATGCGGTTTCTTTGTTAATGGTTCAAACACTGATGAATAGAATAAGCAGAAACACAATATAATTGTATTATATTTTATTTTATTATATTATTTAAAATTCGTATTTCATTAAAAACAAAAGAAAATTACATAAAGCTTGTTTTTTTAATGTATATAAATACTAAATTTAATTTCTGGCTTTTTAGCGTCTCTATACAGGCGCTAAAGCGCCATCTCGCGCTACTGATGTGTCTACTGGTAACCTACTGCTTTATGAAAATCTTTGGCTTCAATATTTTTATGATCTTGATCATTTTTCATGCCTACAAACGTATAAAATACTTATGACATATTTCTTTGCATTTAATTGTATTCTGGGCCGGTTATACGGGAGTGCTAAAGGGAACAAAACGAAATCAAGAGCACCTCAGTTGATGAAATATATTTTTCAATATTTTTGGGCTAAATATATTTTCCAAACACTCCAGTGTGCATTTGTGTTTGAACTCTGGAGAGTTTCAAAGATTTCTATATTCAACATGTTTTTGTTGCATTGATCAGTGTAGCCAATCACCGACATTTTCTGTTGATTTCTTGAACGCAGCGGCCAAGCAGAGGCGTTTACGTTAGAATCCACTCACCACTCAAAACACCTCAGTTTTGTTCAGTGGTGCACGCTCGAGAGTCTCTCATTATAACAAACAAAAAAGTGTAACGTGATGTAAATATAAAATTCATAGTGCCATGTACAGCTTTATTGATTATAACAGAACTTTGTGAGATCGTGATAAACTGAAATGAGTGACGTTTTTTAGTAATTATAATCTTTGTGCCCTTTCTTGGCTATAATCCATTCGGAGTTTGAATAAGTTTTGTTTTTCATGATGCAAAAAGGGCCAGTGACTGCTCGCATGTGCAAAGTTTTGAGATCATGACATTTATATGTAGATGTCACTATCATTGCAATGATAGTGCTAACCATGACAATGGACAGGGCAAAAATATGTCAAAATAGATTACATTAAGGCCAGAGCACCCTCACTAGTTTTGATTTTATTTGATTCTGGAACTGGCCCTGCCTGTATCTGGAGAAGTAGGAGAAATTAAGATTTCATATAGTTCTAATATTATATTTATATATTTACCCCATATATTAAAGTCTCGTGTGTAGCGCTCTAACACGATGTACTGTGCTTTGAGCAACCATGCATGTCATCTCTGATACCATGACCCAGATACAGTAGCACACAAAATGATGACAAAATTATACCTCAATATATCATTTAATTACGATAAAGTTCCCAGATTCTGCAATTTCTATTTTTAAATCATATTTTAAAGTAATGTATTAGGTCTCTATATCAATTGTTTCAAAGTTGGCTAATCGAATGTGCGGGAGAAGCATTAGCAAATTCCTCATTTAAATTCTCAAAATGTAAAAATCTGTTGCTATGTATATTGCTAACATTTTCTTGATTTATACATGACAGTCACATTGTGATTTAGCAATTATTTGAAACAGGTGCATCTCCAAAATGGTAAACAAGACTATTAACAGCATGTAATCTAATGTTCCTTTGTTTTGGTCATGGCATGTTGATTTTGTGCACGCTCACTTTCTGTGTGCGTGTGTACGCACACTTGGTAAACAGCAGCAGATGCCATGGTTAAGGTAGAGACAGCACCAGGCTACTGTTCCTTATGTAAATGTGAAAGCAAGAGGAGGTGTAGCTCAATGCCCTGCACAGCAGTGGACGAGCGGCTCTCTTACAGTGCAGAAAAACACAAGCCACAGGGACAAAGGGGGAGAGCAAGGAGCGAGAGAGCAAGAGTACAAACAGAAAAGAGAAGGTGAGAGAGAAAGACAACGTCACAGCTCTCATTGTTTTTGGGTGGCTGCGGGAGGGCCGCTGCTGTATTTATGTATTTTATGGCTGTCACGTAGCTCTCTAACCTCGCCGGGAATGACAGCTAGCTGCTGAAAGGGGGGTTAAGTTAACCACTGGAGTCTCAAGAGGGCTTGTAATATAATATTTATTACAAAATTTAAGTTAACCACTGGAGTCTCAAGAGGGCTTGTAATATAATATTTATTACAAAATGGAAAATACAACAAGAAAGATAAAAAGAAATGGAAAAAAAAAATCAACTGATACTGAGGCCAATTCTTTTAAAAGGTTTTTTTTTTTGCCAATACCAATTTTTTTTTTGAATTTAAAACTTTACATTTTAATATTTGTGTGTGTGTGTAATATAATATAATATAATATAATATGTGTGTGTAAATATATAATATCATAAGAGGGCTTGTAATATAATATTTATTACAAAATAACAATAATGACATCATGAAAATCTGATGTAAGTATAAAAGGGCTTTACTTCCTCTTTTAAAAGGTCTTTTTTATATTTTTTTTTTTTTTAGAATTTTAAAATTTAAATTTTAATTGTGTGTGTATATATATATATATAATATTTTAGTTTTTTTAACTTTTTTTATACACACACACACACAATATTTTAATTGTATATGTTGCTGATAACCAAACAGCAACTGTTATTAAATATGATGTTTCATCAATACTAACACACTGACAATTATTTTATATTTTTTACATATTACAGATAAACAGCCTATTCAAAGACTAGCTGATTTAAAAAAAATGTTGTTTTGCAGATCCCTGTATAGGCAACAGGGTTTGAGTAAAGAAAGACTGAGACAAAGCAAGAGAGAGGGCGAGATGGGGGGAGTTGGCCAAGTCATTTGTGAAGTGTTTCCTGTCACTATGTGCTGTGAGGTAGTGCCAAACCCTAACCCCTCGCTTTCACAGTTCCTCGAGTTACACGAGAGACTTCAATACACACACAAGCCTCTAAGCACAAAGAGGAGGAGCAGCCCCTCGGGTTTGGCAGGACCGATTGCTGTCCTTCCAAACAGAGCAAAGTTCAGTGCCCGTAAGAGGTGCGCAGCCGCTCCCACAGATGCTGCAGAGCTGCTGCTGCTGCCCCTCACGTGACCGCCTTATGGTTTACTCCAGCACACAGCTCCAGCCACAGGCATTCAGAGGAGACTGTGTGTGAAGTCTTTGTAGGGAAGAAAAACACAACGTGGCCCACATGTCCCTTGAAGGGGGGTTGAGGAGAGACTTTACCTGTTGTTAGAGCCACAAAGAAAAAAAAAGTACTCAGAGAAAAAAGGGCTCTGGGCTGTTCAGCAGCAGCTGCTCTTGAGAAGAGCTTAGGATCATAATATTTCACTCATATTGAAGTATTGTTTGCTAAGCATTGTTTTTAAAGCATGGCAATTACTTTGGCATCAAGTCGATACTAAAACTTAAAAAATGTTAATGAGTTTGCTACCCTGACAGACAGACTGCTGCTTCGAATGCTCACATCTGGATTTGTGCCAATACTCTGTGAAGATCCCTTTAACATTGCAGTAATGAAGCTGTGCGTGCCGATTATGTCTTCAGTGAATATAAACAAACTTGACAAAAAAATAAAATAAATAAATAAATAAATAAAAAATAAATTGGAAATGCATTTATGCTTTAGGTCTTGCTGTTTAAACAGCTTAATAAACTTGCTCTTATGTTATTAATTAATCTGCAATTTCAAGAAAAAATAGAAAACCACTCACTCCTCTTATTTAATTGTTCCTACAGGTTATTGATTTTAATTTCATATTTTACATTAATATTTACATTACTGTTCACAAGTCTTGCATTAAAAAGATCAAAATTGACAGTAATTTATAATGTTATAAAAGATTGATATTTCAAATAAATGCTTAAAATAATAAAATAATAATAATAATAATCTAAAAGTTCAAAAATTATTTTTTACTTTTATATACATATTTTGTTTCTACAAAAATATTTAACATTTACATTTTTTAAAAAAAATAATATTAAAATGTTTTATAAATTGTTTTTAATATTGATTGTTTTTTTAATATATGTTTATTGTATTTGAATTTTTCATATTAGAATATTTCTGAAGGATCATGTGACACTGTAGACTGGAGTAATGATGTTGAAAATTCAGCTTCAGCTACCAGTTTTTAACAGAAAACAGTCATTTTGAATTGCAATAATATTTCACAATATTAATGTATTTACTGTATTTTTGATTAATTTAAAAGCAGCCTTGGGATGCATAAAAGATTTCTAACAAAAAAAAAATCTTACGGACCCCAAACTTTTAAACAGTTGTGTACATTTTAAATCATGTATTTAATAGCATATTTTTTTTTTTACTGTGGTATTAAAATTAGTATTGATATTGGTATCAGCTACTCTCATCCATATTTGAAAACAATCACATCAGGAGCAGCAGTGGATGAAAAGCAAAACGTGAGAACAACAATATCATAGTATTCTAAAAATTGAGAGCTTCGAATTATGCAACAGGAAGAGTCTGACAGTAATTGTCTTGTATTGTTGAAGCTGAATAATTTGTTAAAAAGTGCTGCTGTGATAAGTGCAGCGGCGGTTAAGGAGATTAATTTAGAGACCCTTCTCAGAGAGGCAAGCTGACAGTGTTATTTTTAACATGGTAAAGCACCTCTCTGAGAAGTTGTGTTTCTAAATTTATTTACTTTTTAGCTTTATAATTTTTAGTGCCCAAGAAAAAAAACTATACAGATAACCTCACAAACTGACCATCCTGAGACATCCCAACACGAAATTTAATAAATGAATTTTCTAAATGTTGTTGATCAGAAAGAAGAAGAAAAAAAAAAGGTTAAGATTAACTAGTGCAAATGGAAAGTTGCTGTGCCACTGTGCAACAGGCATGACATGAAGCCCTTGAGTTTGAATGAGAGCTAGCTATAACAATGATACTCCATCCCTTGAGCAATATAACGAAAACTCAGTGCAAAGGCTCTGCAACATCTAATACATATGGTGTTTCGGCAGACATTCTTTCAATATCTGGCAAATTCCCTCTCTAGTGCACCGCATTGTTGAAAGATCAGCAAGAGCTAACCTCGAGCAGCCGAGCCCTCTAAAGTGGTTAGTCTTTGCCCATGACAATGTCTGTGGTCAGTAAAGGCCTTCCATATGAAAATGTGTTATGTAAGGGTGAAAATAAGGAATAGTATTACACCTTGAAGGATAAATCAAAGTCTTTACATCTAATCCATACAAAGTTGTTTTGTTTTACGCTTAGTAATGTTGGCTTTCTAATATTTGTACATGTATATACAAACACTCATACATTAGTTTCAATTTTAAAAATTTTAGTATTTCAATAAACTTATTTTATTTTAGTTATTTAATAGTTCTAATTTTCATTTAAGTTTTTCATACAATATTTATATTTTATTTTACTTATATTTTCAGTTAATAAATAAACATTTAATATGTTTTATAGTTTAATAGCTTTAGTTTTAGTCATTGTTATATATATATCAAACAGGAAGTACTGCCTCGTACTCACTCCATTGATTGCTCTATACAGCGCAATACTGAACTTTATAAATGGATTATTTTGAAAACGCTGCTGAGCCACATTGTTTATGCTCTTCCAGGAAGTCAACCTAAGAATGGCTTACTGTCCATTAGGGAGGTGCGGGTCTAATCGACTAGTCGACTAAACGGTACAGCTCCTACTAGTCGACACTGAAAACAACAGTCGATTACACGACAGAAAAAAAAAAAAAACATGATTATCATTAAAATTACCATCATTTTATATTACTATCAAATTTCCATTGTTACATTTAAAACATTTTAAATAAGTTAAAATAAAACATTTGAAAAATAATACATTATTTTTAAAAGGGTTTCGGGACGCAAACTAAATTTTTATCTCATGCCTCGCATGAGTTTTCTTCGTGTCAGTTGTGGCGAGCTCAAAAGTGACCATGCGAAAGACGGGAAAGGTGTGGGATTAGTTTGAATTAGAAGGAAACTGAAAAGTTTTGTGTGAACTGTGTAATGTAAAATTTGCTTACAATAACTTTACTGGAGCGATGCATAATCATATTCATTACATGCACGTAGCCGTCTAGCTTAGAGACTAGCCAAAGCCAGCTAATGTCAATCACTACAGCCCGCCGCCGCTGCGATCCCGCTATGAGGTGTAAGTAATTTATCATATGAAAATTATTATTTTTATTTTTAGTTGTTTTATTTTTGTTATTTATTTTTAAGTTTAAGTTTAAGTGGAAGTTTTGTTTTTTTTGTTGCGTTGGATGGAAACAGTGCTTGTTCGCATTTGTTTATGTTTTATTTGATATTCTGCACATAAAGTTAAATTTGCAACTGTGGATGGAAACCCTAATGCTGCGTTCACACCAAACGCGAATAGAGCGTCAAATTCGCGCCTACCATGTCTAGTTTGCCGCTTGAACATTTTGAATGCATTCGCGCGTCTAGAGCGAAATAGACGCGCGTAGAAAGCAAAAGTTGAAGCGAAATTGATGCGCGTCCGAGGCGAAATCCGCCTCTTGTGGGAGGGGCAAGTGCTAGGCGGGTTTGTTTGTGTGTATGATGGCTGATGTTGATCGAGCATTCGAGGCTTTTCGACTTTTTCCTGCACACGTCCTCTGAAATAAACACATTATCTTGTTAGCGAAAAGTAGGGGGGAAAATACGGGTCGATAAACATGTACGTGACTCAAAAGTTAAATGT
Organism: Cyprinus carpio; assembly: GCF_018340385.1. Taxonomy (NCBI): domain Eukaryota; kingdom Metazoa; phylum Chordata; class Actinopteri; order Cypriniformes; family Cyprinidae; genus Cyprinus; species Cyprinus carpio. The sequence continues at coordinate 18,158,662 of NC_056590.1, forward strand.
GTATTTAAAACACACTCTTTCAAGCGAGTTTCCTTTTTATTCCTGTCTATAGAAATATGAACGTTTGTCATATAGCTCCGGGTGACTGCTCACTGACAATATCATTAATTCCTCCATGTTGAATGAGTGACTCCTGAGCAGGCTCCTGATTGGTTAACGCGGCGCGAATTGACGCCAAAGTTCAAATTTTTCAACTCGCGCGCACGGCAGACGCGAATTCGCGTCAAACACATAAATGCACAAAAAGCACATTCGCGCGTAACGCGCGTATCGCGCCAGACGCTCAATTCGCGTCATTTCGCGCGAACTAGACGCGCGAATGAGGCGAATTCGCGTCTACCGCGCCGCGCTAAACGCCTCATTCGCGCCGCGAGACCTCCAGACGCGCGTAAACGCGTCTTTTACATTGACTTAACATTGAAATCATTCGCGCCAGACGCTCTATTCGCGTTTGGTGTGAACACAGCCTAATGGCCTCAGGTCCTGCCCTTTTTTTTATTGTTTTGTTTTTAGATGATATAGCCTACATAAGGATGTTTTTAAAAGCAGTTTTAATGCTATTCCTTGATAAAATTCCCTATTGTTTTTGTCTTGTGTTTTAATATGTTGGCAAACATTATGTTGGGTTGTGTATTTGTGTATGGATATTTATTTATTTTTATTTGTTGTTCATTTCCCCAGCTGATTTTAATAAATAAGCATTGGCTGACGTTGAGTGTGTTCTCTTATATTTTTTTCTCTTTTTTTTCTTTTTAACGACCGCCTAAAAATAAATGATGATAACGCGAGGCAAGAGTACGGCATAATTGTGACCTATTTTTAGCAGAATTCATTGAGGGATTTGTCAATGTGATTCATAGATTAAGTATTTCAAATGCAGGCTATTATATACACGCACGTTTTTTTTTTTTTTTTTTTCAGTTTTTTTTTTTCCTTGCTTTTAGACTAGTCGAATACAAAACTTCCGTTTAAACGACAAGTCAAATTAGTCATCGTGCACATCCCTACGGTTACATTCAGCTTGAATAAGAGAAAATAATGCATTTTAACAGTGGGGGAAAAAAAATCTCTGTCCTTCTGCTCCATTTAGTGACTTGGGCGTTTCTATTACTCTTTCCCATTGTCACTGTCACATCTGTAGCCTAGAGTCTCCCTATTCTCATCTCCCTCAACTATGACACAATTGGTGAGTGCCACCCAAATTAAATTGCGGAAAATTATGACAACCCCACGCAGAGAGCTTAATTAGTACATCTCCATTTTAATTAATAAAGTCTTTCAGTTCATAAGAGATCAATAATTTATGTGACCAACTACACTGTCAAAACTGATAGGTATAATTAGAAATGCATAATATGTTACGCAGGTTTATTGTAATAGGACACACTTGAGTAACTCGAGATCATGTTGCCCCCTGCCAGAGAATCTTTGCCCCAAACCACAACTCAAGCTAAATTAGTTCCTCTCAGTAACCATAAGAAGAGATGCATAAAGGCTAGACTATTATTACCTTATGAAACAGAGCAACAGAGACATATCTAGTCTTTAACCTATAACCAAGCATTTTTGTCAGATTAACTCCTATGGTTTAAATTATTTACTTGTAATGAAGCATTATGATTAATTAATATTAACCTATCAATATTTTCTTAATACTTTGTAATCATAGGCTTAACCATTTGATTTAATTACTTTCAATTTTAACTAGGGTTCAAATAGTTAAATTAATTCATAATTCTAGTAGTTAGTTCAATTTAATTCAGTAAGACTTATAATAATATTTTACCTAATTGGCAAATATCTAAAAAAAAAAAAAAGTCTATTCTTATCAGTCTTTAAAAAATATGTTCATTTAAAAATATATATATATAATATATAATTATAATCTTAATAAAATCGTAATATCTTTATAAAAAGTTGTTAAATTTAAATCTTCAGTAATACTTCACAATAAGGTTTCATTCTTTAACACTCAACACTGGGAAAATGCTGACAATGAAAAAGCATTTCTTAATCTTAGATAATGTTAACATTTACTAATACAACATTGAAATCAAAAGTTGTATCTCTTAATATTATTTAATTGACCTGGGCTAACATGAACTAACTTTTTTATTATTATTATTATTGTATTTATTTTTGTTAAGTAATAACAAATGTATTGCTCATTTTTAGGTAATGCAACTAACATAAACTAATGGGACCTTATTGTAAATTGTTAGCAAATTTTTGGCATTTGTGTTTGTAAATCTCACAAACCCCTTGTAATGTCATTGTGAATCCCTGTTTGTGAATTTCCAATAAACACCATATATATCTGGGTAGTTTAAAATCAAATCTTAGTGACCAAAATGAAGTCAAAGCATAAAAAATAACTACTGCATGTAGTGTGTTATTTTTAGTAATATTTATATAATTATATATTATTCACTAATATTTTAGAATTTAATATTAGAATGTATTTTTATATTTTCAGAATCTCAGAAAAAAGGAAAAAGTCAAAAAATGTTATAGTCTTTATAATTATTGCCTCTGTAGCACATAAAATATCAATTCACACATGCAATCAATTCCTCCTTTCACGCTCATCTCGGTTGTAGCCTCTTAAAATAATGAGACAACCCATTTCAAAGCCTCCAACAACGATTCAAACACAAAGCACTGTATACGATCTCAGTATTGATGTGATATTTATTTTCTTGATCATACTGCTGAGAATGCCACAGGCACTCTTAACACACCTGCAAAATTGGCGGCATACAATGAGAAGCTATGCTGCAATTACATTTGAAGTAGTTCCTGCACCGCATTTGTTTCTACTCCCATGACTGTAGTATAGAAGTGTTAAACTCATAAAATGAGGTTATACATCATTCTTTACAACATTAATAAATGTAAATAGACTTGTGTTGACAGCTTTAAAATTGACGGGCTGGCAACACATCAGGGATCGTCATAATTGAATGCAGCGTATTACACTTGTACACAAATGATCATAACTATAAAGGCTGATGGAATCACGCTTTGATCTTTTAAACAAATGACTCTCTTCAGACAGGCATCTTCAGGGAGGTTGGGAAGCCATTTCTGATCTGGTATATTTGGTTTCGAGCTTTAGCATTAGAGGTCTTCTCGTTGGTAACTTCAATCATCTTGTGAGGACAACCCAAACAGCTTGTATTATTGCTTTGAAAGACAATCCATTCTTGGCCATGCCCCCTCACTGATAATCAGGGATTTTTAATTAAAGCACTAATTTGCATAAAAATTCCAGCAAGTTTCATTCCAAACCTATCAAAGGTGGTCCAATTTCCAAAGCCGTGACATGCAAGTGTCCAGTGATTTAAAGCTTCTAAAGGAAAACGCTATTATTGCTTAGCTGAAAGAGCAACTGTTCACGGATGGCCGTTTTTTAAACACGATTTCCAGATGACTGATTTTATAGTTTGTGCTTAGCAACACTGCCTTACCATAAAAATAAAATAACATTTTTGCATTTATTTTGCCATTAAATTAGACCTAATTCTTTCATTTTTGAACAGAAAAACAAAATTGTAATGTAGTTTTATTAGCTTGAGCGACTCTGGGTGAAACTATTTAGCACAGTTTTTTCAGCTCAAAAACCTGTGTTTGTCACTGACCACCTGTTACTGAGTTGAACAGGCTGCATCTGGAGTAGGTCGTCATTCTCATTTTTTAGCACTTTTTTTTGTAAATTACATAAAACGTGTCATGTAAATTTACTGCATCGTCCTCAAACAGATGTGACAGCAAGATTAAAAACTGTGCCATGAAAACTGCATTTTTGCATTACTGTATTAACAGTAATTTTTCATGTGTGTGCACTATATCTGATTTGTATATATATTTTTTTTTACAAAGACAGAATGTGCAAATAAATGACGCCATCAGCAGTTGCAACACATTGTTAGTAAATTGCTTTAGTAAATTGCTTTAGCAGTATTGTATCGTTTTAATCAAAGACTCCAATTAAGCAAGGATATCCAATTTAGTGCAGATGCTTATATTTATATTGCCAAAAAGTAAGATGAAGTTTCATCAGTGACATCTTTACCACAGTATAACAGAATACTTACATAAAATGCATATATATATATATATATATATATCAATCATCACTCATTTGTGTGTTAAACATAATCTACTAATTACAGACAATTTCATTATAAAGAAAAATAACATGAAAAAATACATAATCATAATCTATGACAAAAAGAACTATTATAAAATAGTTTATTCAGCAGCAAAAGTTTCATGAGACGCAGTGGAATGGAACGCAGTGGAAGTAACATGAGACGCAGTAGAATGAAATAAAACCCCCAAAAATTCTTGAGGCATGTTTTCTAAAAGTTCAACCTCTTTTAACTTTAAATGGCTTTCTATTCATCTCTTGTGCGAGATGCGAGTGCAACAGTCACAGTTGTGCGTCTTAAAAATGTGCCGAATATGTGTTCTGTGTGAATGGCTTAGTTTCATCCTAACCAATATCATCTTCTCCGCTTTGAGCTTCTATATTTCTCTAATATTTTGAATGAAAAATGAAGCAGTGGCACATCTTGTGGGTTCATCTGTATAGACTAACAAAAACATTAAAATGCAACAACAACACTTATATCATCACATCTCGTGCACCACTGATACAGCTCCTTGATACACACCTAAAATTCAAATACACTGTTTTTGCATTCAAATACGAATTTTTATTTTGTGTGTTCTGTAGTGTTGTTTTTGGCGGCCTGTTTTAATTTTAGTCATAGTCTAGTCTTTGTGTGAAGCCGTCATTTTAGTTTTTATTAGTTTTAGTCACATTCATACTCTTTTTAGTCTAGTCTAGTTTTAGTCAACGAAAACAGATAACATTTTAGTCTAGTTTTAGTCGATGAAAATGGTATTTTAGTCTCTTTTTAGTAATGCAATTCTATTTAACCCAGTCAATATAGTACAAGTACCTAGAAGTACAGACAAAACCAAAATTTTCTTTTAGCCAAACCCATTTCAAACAAGGTTATCTTATTATATTATTGTTACCTTATAGCAGGGATAGGCAACTCCGGTCCTGGAGGGCCACTATCCTGCAGAGTTTAGCTTCAGCCCTCATAAAAACTCACCTGCCTGTATTTATCTAGTAATCCCAAAAACACTGATTGCCTTGTTCAGGTGTGTTAAATTAGGTTTGGAGCTAAACTCTGCAGGACAGTGGCCCTCCAGGACGGGAGTTGCCTATCCCTGCCTTATAGACTCAAGAATTTTACCAACCAAACATGTTAGAAGTACACAAACATAAATGTAAATAAAATAAATTAAAACAATAAAATGATAATAATAATAATAATAATAATAATAATAATAATAATAATAATAATAATAATAATAATCTGCTATTTTTTCTCCCAAAGACGAACCCCGGCTGGCCGGCCATCAGTCCGCTTTTTTCTCTGTGTCAGTGCTGATTTATACTTGACGCGTCCGCAATTTCTCTTGGGTGAGCACGGAAAATATGACGTCATTGCGGTGTTGCTGGAAGTTCGCTTTGAGTGCATGCGAACTATGTGTGTGGCGGAGTGCACGGCATTTTTTGTAACTTTCCTCACAGCTCCGCATCCGTACATGCACAAGTTCAGGGCAATTCTACCCGAACATGCACGCCTCTGTCGGCGTTTGTGTGAAACAGAAGCAGTTTAATATGAAGTTCAAACTCCATCAGGTGCTTTTTGACGGAAAACGCTTTTTTTGGAAAAAAAATGTTTGCATAGTTTGTCCAAGGCTTCTTATTTGAAGTACGTTTTATTTTTATAGTATAAAATGGAATTAAAATTAATTTAGATATTAATTATACACTATTTGCTTAAAGTTGTCTTGTGTTTGATGCATAATACAGCCAATAGTTTAAGATTGTTTTGTACATAAAGAAATTATTAATTTATGTTTAATCAACTCATTCATAAAACTTGTAACTTCTCACTGGTGATTCCTGACGGTTTTAGAGGACAATTACTCCTCGTCGCTCCCCTGTCATTTCAAAAGAATAGTACAACGGCGAACTTGACAAGTATAAAAGCCTTGTCCATTTGGGAAGGTGCACTCGCAGTCAGCGGAGCCAGGCGAAAGTATAAATCCCGCTTAACTTTGTTTACATCTTCTTAATAATGCTGCGAGTGGGACTTGAAGTGACGTCAGTCGCATCTGCGCTGTGAGACACAGGAAACAGAAATACTGCAAAATAATAATAATAACGACTAAATGAGACGAAATAACGTTAAAACATTTCGTTTCGTCTCGTTTTGGGCAACGAAATGAAGAGACATTTTAGCATAGTTTTTATTTTGTAAACCACATTTAGTATTGTTTTTATTCGTCAACAATATTGCATTATACATTTAATTATAGTCATCGTCACATGACCAGCATTTACGTTGCGTCTCGTCTTGTTTTCGTCACATGATAAAGGTTCGTTGACGACGATATTTAGTCATAATTTTTGTTGACGAAAGCAACACTAGTGTTCTGTTGGCTGTCTGCGTGTCACTCATAACTCCCGCCGTTAAATGAAAAAAGCATGAAACTATCGTTTGCTATATAGAATTTTTTTTTTCTAACGTTATCGATGCTGTTGTGCACAGTCGATAATATTGATACCGTTTTATTGCCCTGGCCTAGTCTCAGTGCACTGCTAGAAAAGTTCAAAGCACAAAGGGAAGAGATATTGATGCGTAGTGTATGATATCTGTGATTTTCTGTTCTTTTAAAAGTCTTCAATTTTAGTTACTGTGCATGTGAAGGACAATTCATAGTGCTCTCAACTCCCGTGTTGTGATCTAACAGACACCTGGTAGAAAGTAACAATTTAGAAACAGCACTAAACTCCAGCAAGATAAAGTCCTTTTATGCAAAACCGCTGATCTTTATCTTCAGATCAAGTATAATAATAGGAACAATCATCTTGGATAGATTTTCATTGTTTTGACTGTCGTAACTGAAAGCGACATGTAGTCAAATGCTGAATGGAGGATGACAGACAGCCGCAGCAGAGAGAAGAGTTTATGTGAACTTGAATTTAACAACTTAAATATTCATCTGAACCTTACGTTAAACTATGGAACGGCTGTATGGAAAGTACAGGATGATACATTAGGCTTTACAGGGTTAAAACTTCATTTGTTATGACATTAAACTTTGCACTTGCTGTGCTGATTTATCTGTCTACATGTTATGTCAGTCTATTTTTATTGTATGCTTCTAGGAACAGTGAGTTTATACCCTTCATTCATTGAGTACTAAAACAACCACATCCCATTTAAACACAGTGGATACTTTCATTCTTGTAGGATGGCACACATTCAGGCATGTATTTTGTAGCTTGGTGCATGTCGAGCTAATCAGACAGGTATAGAACTACTATTTCAAAACTATTTCAATCATTGTGAAATTCGTGGAAGTCTGAAAAATGAAAATGGCATGCTGTGTCCAGTCTGATAAGACACCAAGGACCAATACCAGGCACTGTGTTGTTTGCTGTGAGAGTGCTGGAAAGAATCCAGCAATGCAGGACTCCAGCTTTTGCAAAGAGTGGCGCTTTTCAGATGTTAATCACATGCTCTCTAAAGTTGCAGCCCAACCACCATCCGCTTTCTGAGGGAACTTGTTTTCTTTGGCAGCCAGTAAAGCTGCTCTCCTGAGAAAGCATACTGTTTGACCAGATCAGCCCCCTCCCCGGTTTATCCACCCACTACTTTGACAGGGTTAGTGGAAGGAAAAAGCTTGTTGTTAAAGAAAAAAGCAATAACAAGGTCACACCCATATTTCAAGCAATATGGCTGTATGAGAAGTTATAGGCAACCTAGTATTTTGGCTGCATTCATTTTGGTAGCTTTACCACAGTAATGCAAAGACTTATTTTGATGGACTCGGGGGACTGAGCTCTCAAATCCATAGGTTCATTTGGAGAATCCTCCAACGTGGTTTCCTGACCCCTGTCTCTACTACAGTCTCCCTGTACAGTACTACAGGTAAATATTTATTTATTAATTAATTAAGTCACTACCCAGTGATCTTCCTCTCTGATAAAGCTCTCAAATGGACAACAGTGAATAGGAAAATAGGAAAATCTATTTAGCGCCTAAACTCTGGAATAACCTTCCAAACATTATTTGGGAGGCAGACACACTCTTGCAGTTTAAATCTAGATTAAAGACCTATCTCTTTAACCTGGCTTACACATAACACACTTATACGCTTTTAATATTCAAATCCGTTAAAGGATTTTTAGGCTGCATTAATTAGGTAAACCGGAACCGGGAACACTTCCCATAACACCCGATGTACTTGCTACATCGTTAGAAGAATGGCATCTACGCAAATATTAGTCTGTTTCTCTCTTATTCCAAGGTCACCGTAGCCACCAGATCCAGTCTGTATCCAAGTCAGTGGGTCACTGCAGTCACCCGGATCCAGTACGTATCCAGCCCAGATGGTGGATCAGCACCTAGAAAGGACCTCTACAGCCCTGAAAGACAGCGGAGACCAGGACAACTAGATGAGCCACAGAGACAGATCCCCTGTAAAGACCTTGTCTCAGACGACAACCACCGTGACAAGACCACAGGAAACAGATGATTCTTCTGTACAATCTGACTTTGCTGCAGCCTGGAATTGAACTGCTGGTTTCGTCTGGCCAGAGGAGAACTGGCCCCCCGACTGAGCCTGGTTTCTTCCAAGGTTTTTTTTCCATTCTGTCACCGATGGAGTTTTGGTTCCTTGCCGCTGTCGCCTCTGGCTTGCTTAGTTGGGGGCACTTCATTTACAGCGATATCGCTGACTTGATTGCAAATGATTGCACAAATACTATTTAAACTGAACTGAGATGAATGACATCACTGAATTCAATGATGAACTGCCTTTAACTGTAATTTTGCATTATTGACGCACTGTTAGCCTAAGTAATGTTGTTCAGTTGCTTTGACACAATCTTTTTTGTATAAAGCGCTATAAATAAAGGTTACTTGACTTGACTTGAGAACAAAAATCAACTGACACCAAGCTATGTTTACATCAGACACCTCTTGTTTTAGTCAGAATGAATCATTCTGATTGATGAATCAGAATGTAGTGTTTACATGAATGCTACATTGTGATTGGGTAGATGTGCATGTTTATATATATATATATGTTTATATATATATATATATATATATATATATATATATATATATATATATATATATATATATATATATATAACAAGTTTCAATATCAAATTTGATCGTTTGACATGCGCACACTGGATGAATATACAGAGTTTCCCACTGTTTGCACTTACTATTCTCCTGCAATTACTTGTTTTCTTTGTTTTAAAGAGCAGACTCAATACTTCTCTATTTTGGGTCCTAATAAGCTTCATACCGTGCTGCTTATATTAATCAAGCAGTAAAACTGCCCATCCCATGGCGGCCAAAACAAGCCGTCTGTAGATGACAGGATACAGTGAGGACTGATGAGACATTGTTCTGCTCCACTTCACAGACGATGTATGGAAGGATAATTTTAGAATAAATTGACAGTCGATTATTACACTTCATTCTACAAAAACAACCATGCGACATAACACCATTTCATTGCACATCGTTGCACATGCGCAGTACTTTCCAGTTTCAGTTTTCAATCCGATCAAGTGTTTACATGTCTTCTCGATCGGATTAGAACATATCTTCACCACCCCTTCTAATCTGATTGAAATTTCATTTGGATCGAGCTCAGTCGGATCGATTAAAGCCCAAAGTATACTTTGGTCGTTTGCGGCGGTCAATGCACTGTCCGTGTGACGCAATTTTCATCATCAGAACTGTCCACGGGCAGCCCACATGGACATGGTTGTGACCACATGGACAGTCCGCGTACAACAGTGCAGGCGTGAGGTGAATGTTGAGATAGAACAAGTCTCGAGTAGGTGGTACTGGGCATGTGTCTAGCTCATCCATCCGCGGTTAAGTATACTTTGAAAGCTGTGCGGACACAGCTGTGCACAAGACAGAAAGGAACGCAGAAAGGGTATACCTGGACCTTAAAGGTGTTTACATGAAGGCTTTTTTTTATCATTGTTTGCCATTGGTGGTTGTGTACACACACTGCCAACACACATTTCAGTTCAAACAACTTGTAAAAGTGCATGTAGCATCCTATGACCCCTTTAAGGGTAAGTAAATAATGTCCAAGTTTTCTTTTTTTGGCTGAACTATTCTTTTAAAGTGACTAATGTTGTTTTTACACAATTCTGAACACACACACAAACACAATCAATCATTTCCTGCTCACAATTAGTCTGGTGGAGTCTATCTGTCAGGCATGCAACATTACAAGTCACACTGTTCTTGTTCAAATAGGTTATTTCCTGCTATATAAAAAAATATATATAAATCTGCTGTAGATTCATATTGTACAGTAGCAGAAAGAGAAACCAAATGATTTCCACATTTCAGCATCTCTCAATTTTTTTAATAAACCTCTCTTTCAGCAAAGCTGCCGGGGGAAGAGAGGTCAATAATCACGTTGGGTCAACTAATATACAAGACACAGAATGATTTTGGTGGAACTCCGTAAACAAATATGATGAACTAAGCTATTCAGTATTCAATAATGAACACTAAAACAGCTGACACAAAATGGGAAATGTGTGATCCCCTTCACACACCCATCCCCTCCCCTCCCCCACCCCCGCAGGTCACCAAACATACCCCAGCATACTCTCCATTGTACACTGATTGAACACAAACCAAATGGCTACTTATAAGCTCCAGTCCTGTGATATTAAAGTGTTACTGCATCTAGGTCACTGTTGTTTGCAATCACAACAGCATGCAGCCTGGTCTCCAATCACAATCAAGTGCCTGGATCACCTTCTTTACAACAATTAAGTCTTAAATGTTCCATTTTCTTGCTTATGTGTCACCTTTTCCCATTTAGGTAGACCAGTGACTCTTTCAGAGCAATCAATCACAATCTCAGAGTAATGATGCCCATACCCCACTCCTGAATTTAAACGCAAGGAAGTTGAACCTATATCTGATCTTTTCTTTTGTCAAAGTGTCCGGTGTTCATCTACTTAAATGCTTGGTGCTCATGTGATTTTTATACAGTGCACTCTTGGCCCATGGTATCAAATGGTCTTCTATGGGGCTTTATAAAAATCATTTGTTGCAAAGGCTCTATATATTGATTTTGACATGTTGGAAACACTTTACACAATAACACTGAAGCTAATCCTCATGTTACTTTGGCACAAGGGATTGATCAGCTATCCTGGAGCTGAGAAATGTGAAAGAAAGCACATTATCCAGACCTTTGTCTGTGTTTGTCTAAACTGACCAGCCCTGCCAAAAGAAAGGCTCCATAATTATTTTGAGATATTTAAACTTGCGGCTGCTTCTTGTCCAAAGTCGTGACTAATAGTCCTCAGAATTTAACGTACACATGTTTTTGAGGTTTGAGTTGTCCAAAAGAAACACAGAAAAGAAAATACATGAGCAAACATGGTTACATGCACTGAGACTGAATCAACTCAAGTACACAAATCTAAAAATTTGTTCGATTTTAGCCAAGATATGATCATGATGAATTGCTCTGCCTAGAGGTTCATGATACCATTCAAAAGTTTGGAGTTGGTAAAAAATGTTGTCTTCAGTTTGACATGTTCCATGAATATGATGATTTGGTGCTCAATAAACATTTATTTTTATAACAACTATATATAACTTGGAAATGTTACAATTTTTATCATTAGTTCATGTTAATATTAATAATCTGTTCACAAAACTATTTCTATAGAACCACAGCACAACAGTGCAAATTCTCAAGATGGAGATGTTCCAAGACAAAGTACATAATTTGTTGTACATGGAGGATTGAAGGGGTCATATGATGCGATTTCAAGTTTTTCTTTCTCTTTGGAGTGTTACAAGCTCTTGGTGCATAAAGAAGTTCTGTAAAGTTTCAAAGACTAAAGTCTCAAACCCAAAGAGATATTCTTTATAAAAGTTAAGAGTCAACCACACCCCTCTAAAATGGCTCGTTCTAACATGCCCCCATATGTCGATGTGGGAAGATTTGCATAACACCGCCCGAAAGTTCACGTAAAGAAAGAAGGCGTAACTTTGATTCTCGCTGTTTGGATGCTAAAAGAAAAGAGGAAGTCAATTAGAACTACAGGAAAAACAAAGGGCATGGAGAAATCAAGAGCGACATCAGCAACCATCGACGACCTGATCGGCTGAGAAAAACAACAGTTGTTGATGACAGACAAATCATAAAAGCTGTGAAAATTAACCCTAAAATACATGTCTGTAAAATCACCAACAACCTCCAGAAAGCTGGGGTGATGCTCTGTCAATCTACAGTCCGCAGGAGAATTTACATTTACAGAAGCTACACAGCAAGATGAAAACATCTGAACAGCACCAAAAATTGAAAGGCAAGATTCTTCACAAATGTGAGCCAGTAGAGTTTTGAAACTGAGTTGATGGACCGAAGAGACCAAGATTAACCTTTATCTAAGCGATTGGAAAGCAAAAGTGTGGAGAAAAAAGGGAACCGCAAATGATCCTAAGCATACAACCTCATCTGTGAAGCTTGGTGGAGGTGGTGTCATGGCATGTGCATGCATGGCTGTCTCTAGAACAGGACCTTTTCATTTTAATGATGACAATGTATGATGGCAGTAGCAGAATGAATTTGGAAGGGCACAAAATCATCTTGGCTACCAATATTCAAGAAAATGCCACCAAACTTATTAGAAAACACTTCATATTAGATCAGGACAATGACCCAAAACACACTGCCAGTTCAGTCAAGGACTTTATCAGGGCAAAGAAATGTAAAGTCTTAGATTGCCCAAATCAATCTCCAGATTTAAATCCGATTAAACATTAATTTCACCAGCTGAAGAGGAGACTAAAGACATAACCTCCCCAAAACAAGCAACAGTTGGAATTGGCTGCATTAAAGGCTGGGGAAAAGCATTTCAAAGCATAAGATCAAGAGTCTGGTGATGTCTATGGGTTGCAGACTCACTGCTCTGATTGCATGCAAGGGATCTAACTAAATATTAGCTTTTAATCTTTTACATCTGCCTTAAATTCAATTGTTCCAATACTCCAATGCTCACATCAAATAGTGGGATGAACTCTAAAAGTGCTGTCCTTTTTATTTAGTAAAACATGAGACCTATTAATAAAATGTGACATTCTGTAGTTTTGTCCCATATTCATCTTTTAATCATATTTGCAAATGTATTGACTCCACAGCAGAGAAAGCAATTTTGTCTTTACTGTTCCAATACTTATGGAGGGCACTGTACAACACTGTTCCAGAACAGTTCAACCCAAATATTCGCATTTTATGGAGGACCGTTTCCTGATCCTGGGAGAGAAAACTACAATGACCAGCCGTTTGAGGGAAAAAAAAAAGTCTCAGCGACTCTGAAAGTCTCCCTGTGGTTCAACAACAGACACTAGAGCTCTGCATTTCAGCCCGAGCCGATCGGACCCCGACTTTTTTACGCCCCTCGAGCCGGGCTTCGGGCCATTTTCACAACAGTTCACTGGGCCGGGCTCCTGCCTGTGTGCCGAAATGGTGGAAACAACGTTCAAGACCGAGCTAAACGCAATAGGCTTAAGCTTGCTGCAAAGCACCAGCAAAAGTAATTACCATAAATATGATGGGGGAAATAGTAAGGAGATATTGGAATTATTTACTAATAAACTAGTGTTTTCTGAGTCTGTGTCGCAAGGATGAAGTTGCTGATCCTGACTCGCCATCTCATTGGCCTAGCATTAGAGAGAAGTGCATCTTTACGGATTATGATTATAATGAAAGAGTTTTTGTTTTTGATTTGTTTTATTTCATTAAGCAGTCATTTAAATCTTTCTATAGATATATTTAGCATGTTTATAGATATATGTATCATTTAGGCATGTTTTCACTGAGTGTCATTTTTTTTGTACTCCTGTTAAAGACGACACGACAGAAAGTGCAACATTTTGTTGATATTGTGAGTGCACACAAATAAAAGTAGACCCTTTGCAGTTACGAATGATGTATTACTCTTACCTTTATAAGCAAAAATGACTGCGTATCCACTGAAAAAATGCGTCTCCGCACAAACTATTGGATATAGCGCACATTTATCTGGGTCTAACGTCTAAACATTGTTATATGCTTGAACTGTTTTATATCTATAAATTTTATTTTAGGCAGGTCGTGATGATTTGAGAAGGCTAAATTGATCAAACACAGGCTCACTGTCTGCCGCTGGCCGCTTAGTCGTTACTTTAAAAAAAACGAAAATTTATATTTAACAAACAAAAAATTTCTTCCTAAAATTTTTCTCTACATTAACTTAATAAAAAAACAAAACAAAATATAATCACTTTGCTATTACATACAAAACTGAACTATTTTAATAGCTGAGACAGTAGTATAAGCTGTTTTGGGACTGTTTAGCTGTTCAAATCAGACACTAGAGCATCCCTTCATTCAGACACAGTGGAAGATCTGATAAGAATCAGTGAAGAGGGGCCAAGCCTGGAAGATTTTGCTGCTAGAGAGTGTGGCCAGCTGGTTTAGCCAAATCCAAAGATCAAGAAGGCCAAAACTACAGGAGTTGGCCATCCGAGGGGCATGTGACTGCAATGGAGAATAGTCCATAAGACATTGAGCCATGAGATGTTCAGTTTGAAGCCCTTAAAACACTTAATTTAGATTTTCTTTCATTTCATTTATCTTGAGATGTTTTAAGTTTAAATTTCAGCAGAGTAAAGCACTTTAAGCACCAACACTTTTTCAGTAAGTTACCTTTCTTGTAGAATTGTGCTTCAAATAAAGAACATTATGTTGACCAGATTGTTAGTTAATCATTTAGGCTACAAGTCAATATTGCCTATATACACAGCGATTTAAAAAAAAAAAAAAAAAAAAAAAAAAAATTGTACTTGTAAAACTGCAGTGTTAAATGCGATGCGATCGAAAATTTGGGTGCATCTAACTTTTGTGCTGGTGCACCTAAGAAAAAAGTTAGGCACATCAGTGCAACCAGTGCAAAAAGTTAGTCTAGAGCCCTGTCTAAGTACTTTTACTTATGTAAAGGATTTGCTACTGATGATTCAAATGCAAGTTTTGAGCAGTGGTTCTCAATTTCAGTCCTAGCGCCCCCCTGCTCTGCACATTTTGTATGTTTCTCTTATTGCTTCAGAAGTTTGTTCTATTCAAACGTAAGTGCCCTGCGAAGTGGACATCACAGGATATTCCCCCATGATTCCAGTTTGAAGCAAACGTATATTTTTCATTCAAAAAAGTGCATTAAAGAGTGCGAGACGTGAATTTAAATTGCATTTATTTACAGAGGTATATGATGTCACACTTGTCCGTGTGTGAAGACGTTGCGCAGCGCAAATCCGTGAATTAATGTTCTGAAGTGAGGTAAACTTAAACAGATTTCCCCTGCTCAGGGAGTAGGAAGCAATGAACACTGTGTAAGGACCATGTCAGTGGAAACACAGTTCATGCGCGCAGCGCAAATCCGTTGTTCATGCACGGAGCTCACTTCTAACAAGCTGTTTATCTAGCTGGGGGTGTGAGAACTATAATTGAGAACCGCTGGTGTAGAGTAGGGCTTATTGTTTGTCGTTTCTCCGATCACAAATGCAGACATGGTTTTGTGTTTACGCAGCGCGATGCAACGCAACGCATAAAAACACAGTATAAGTCATTATAATCCCTAATTATGTCCACACTGGATGCAACAAATTGCTCGTTTGTAATGAGTTTTATTGTTTTTGTCTCGTCTCACCGGTGTTCTGACTGGGACACGCATCACAGTATGACAAGGGGCGTAACAATTCCAACACACACTTGAGGCATTCGGCCAATCACAAATCACTGGATAGCTGGCCAATCAGAGGACACCTCGCTTTTCAGAATGGTGGGCTTTGTAAAAATACAATGCTTTTCAGAAAGGCGGGGCATAGAGGAGAAACAATAATGTACAGTATGTGGAAAATAATGTTTTTTTTTTTTTTACTTTAAACCGCATAAAATTTAATTATACCAAATACACAAAATAATGTTCTTTTTAGCAACATCATATGACCCCTTTAATTGCCATTTTTTATAAGCATTAAAAATAATGAGCTTCATAAATGTAGCACCACTGAGGTGATCAATATAACACCTAGGGTATCGAGTAGTCAACCTATAGCAAATCAAACATGCAAGGCCAATTAACGCAGACAGAAATCATAAACATCTTCCTCATCCTTAAAATAAATTCATTGCTCAATGTGAATTTTTTTTCCTAAAGAGATGAAGAATAAAAATTGAGCTAAGAGATCAATAATTCATTAACAAATAAATATTGAGTCGATATCAAGCCTCAGTGTAGTAATAGAGCTATCAGACAGCAGATGCTTCATGTCAGTTGAATTGTCAATAGATTTTTGGGATTTAAAAAGTAAAAAGTCACACTAAAAAAAGACTGTGTGTGTGTGTGTGTTTGTGTTTGTGTGTGTTAAAACATGCTTCAAATTACATTTGACAAACAAAGAAAAACAGCTGTTATAATGTTTTTGTAGGTGTCAGAAAAGAAAGTGCAAATGCTGTAAAACGTTCAAACCACAGGATTCACAGACCACAAACAAGCTTGTATCAGTATACTCGAGGTCTGCACTTCACTTAGATTCCTCAATATACACTTCATTAAATTCAGCTTTGCCATCACAGGAATAAATTACAAAATATATTAAAACAGAAAACATGTATTTTAAATTGTAATAATATATCAGATTATAACTGTTTTTACTGTATTTTTGATTAAACAAATGCAGCCTTGGTGAGCAATAGAAACTTTCAAAGACATTAAAATCTTACTGACACCAATCTTTTAACCAGTGGTCTAAATACTACATTACTACTAAATGACTACCATGTTCTTGTATTTGTAATATGCATGTTGAGGGAAACTATTTCTGTAAGGGTTCTGTCACTTCAGTCTAGTTTATTCTTGGTTTTGTGACAGAGCCCTGACACTCCTGTATTGTCTTGTCCTTGTGTGAGCGTGTGGTCTCAAGTATTCTCAAGCCATGTGCTCTCTTGTCCGCATGCTGTTTCATGTTTGGAACGTGGTGTTTGGATTCCGGCACTCATGTATAGATTGGTTTCAGTCTGGTGTCGGGGTTCGAACACTCACGCTCCATGTCTTGTTTCTCGTGTGAGTGTTCAGGTTGTGTGTTCATTCACTCGCTTGCTTTATGTTTTCATTGGCCAGGTGCTTGAGTCGCTGTGTTCTGTTTAGCACACAGTTCGTATTTACATCGGTCGCATGCTTTCATGTTATGTTCTGTTTTGTGTCTGGTTGCACATGGCTCGGAATTTTCCTCGGTCACGTGCTTTCATGTTGTTTTGTGTGAACACTAGGGTTGGGAATCTTTAAAAAATTTCCGGTTCCGGTTCCGCCTAACGGTTCGGTTCTGATTCCGGTTACATTAAAACTCAGTGCTCAATGCTGTTTATTACTTACTGTCAACTTAATTTAAAGTTTGGCAATGTCAAAATTCAACATATATTACAGTATACAAATTTTCAGGTTCCGATTCAGGTTCCATTTAAATGAACTATTATTATGATTTTTACTATTTTACCTTCATTGAATGTACTGTTGCTGGAAGGTAGTAAGTAATGTTGAGTAATGCTAGTCCATCAATCATGTGCTTCAAAGTTTATGTTTTTTACACCATCAATAACATTTTGCTTTTCAAGCAGGAATAAGCTAGTTGGCCAAATAGTCCCTTGAGGTTTAAGTCACTTCCCTAAATTGATGAAATATAAACAGTTATACTTATAACTATGTATACACACACTTCATAAAGCCCCTATTTTACAAATAATAATGCAGTCAGGTGATGGTGTGATGCAATGAGTGGTTTCCACATTTTTAAATATTTAAAATGAATGAAAATAAATATTTTCTATCACTTTGTTTATCACTCTTGAAATGACCTGTACACTAAATAATCTTACCATCATACATAACAATAGCAGTCTATTTATTTAGTGGTCCAAGTTGAAGTCAGTATGTATATTAATGACAATATGGGACAAATATAATGTAATTTAGTGGCGGCAGGTGCTGCGGACTGCCGGTACATGTACAGTAAGACAAAACGATGTGCACAGTTATCAAAGGCACGAGGGAGCGTACAGTCGTAGGAAAAATGTGTTCGGCAGTTAAATACACGATGTGGCGCGGCGAGTCTGTGAAGTGCACATCATTGGAAACAATGTGCTCAGTAATTAAAGAGGCAGGGTGGCATTTCTGTTATTTGGTTTGTGACATCCTTTATGGGAAATGCTGAATCATCAGAACACCGGCGAAAGTCTTGGTCACGTGTTGCACCAGAACCGTTTTCGAAACCAAAACTTAGAAATTGCTCAAAGTTCCGGTTCTTTTCAAAAAACAGGACCGGTTCTGAATAAGAACCGGTTCTCGGTTCCCAACCCTAGTGAACACGCAGCTTATGAGTGTTCTTGTTAGCTGTGTGTTCATGTCTTGTTTTGTGTGAGCACATGACTTGTGATTGTTTTCACTGGCCATGTGATTGTGTTTTTGTTTTGTGTAAGCACATGGCTTTTGTTTTGTTTGTTTCTGTGTGCCATGTGCTCTTCTGTCTACAGTCTAACCCCGCCCACCTTGTTACCTGATTATTGGTTAATTTGCCCCACCTGTCCTCCCTCGTTACCTGCCTTGTTTGCCCCCTATTTATTCTCCTTGTGTTTGCAGTCCTGTGCCAGTTCTTTGTCTAATGTTTGGCATCATGTATCTTGCCTGTTCTGCCAAGACAGTCAAATTGGCAGTTGTGTTTTTTCCCCTATGTTGTTTGTTTTTGTTTTATTTCTGCTAATAAAGATTCCAAATTTCCTGCAATTGAGTCCTCGCCTCATCCCTTCCACAAACCCTGACAATTTCAGTAACTTATAAAAATAAAAATAAAAATTAATTAATTATAATTGTAAGCAAAATTTTGTCCAAATGTCACTTTTACTGAAAAAAACAAATCTAATTATAAAAGACCAAATCAATCTATTTATGAAAAAAAAATATGTATAACTTCTATAGATTCTTCTGTTAGTTTATATGGGGACTGATGTAAATTTACAGAGAAAGACTGATAAATAATGTGAAAACCAACATCTCACCAGCACTATAGTTCTTATTTAGAGCATTCAACATAGAAAACAAAAAATGAAGTAAAGTTAGTAAACAATAACATACATCATTCCTTTAGTTCTCATCTGTGCCTGTGGGGGGCACTCATCCCGCAGTCTTACCTGGCTTGTGGTACGTCGATGCTGGAAGAGACCACCTTGCGTTTTTGTTCCAGCAGAGAAACGGAGCGGGTGTGATCCTTCTCTGACTCCAGTGCTCGGCCCGTTCGCTTGTGCTCCAGCACCCGTGGCTCCTCTGTGCTCTCTGGACTTAGGGAGGGCAGATCTCCTCTCTGCATGCCCCCATTCTGGCCCTGCGTGGGCCCATCCCGCTGGCCACCATTACAGGAGCTCTGCAGAGGGAAACAAATTTGAGTTTCTTCAGTCTTAACTGTGTTAATAGTATTTACATGTGGCTCCTGTCAATGAAGCCCTATTTACACCTACGTGGGCCGTTAATGGTATAGACCCCTATTGTGAGGCTTGTTTGCTTGCAATCACGGAGCATTAGGCTGTATTTAAGGTATTGTTAGTAATACAATATTGCATCAGTCAATACATACACCTGAACAATGCTTTGGATGGAGAAATCCTATTCGTTCATCTGCAGGCTCGTCTGTTTATAAGATCACTGTGCTGCTGACAAAAGAAAAATAAATCCCTCTCTCTCTGCCATTTCCCCCTTAGCAAAACAAGCCACCATCCGTGACCACACTTATGCAAAGACGAGCAGCTTTTCCTCTTGCATGTCTCATCTGCACAGCAGCCGTAAAGTTTTCTACCACACTGTGACTAAAGCTGCGGTACACTAAACCTCACGCTACAGAGAGGGCAAACAGAGGCCAAGATGACGCATATCACCCCATGCACCAGCGAAGAGCATGATCTAATAGTGAGCGGTGTGCAATCCAGATCATTATCTTACCGTAACATGATTATTTTGACTGAAGAGAGAGTAAACGACCATCATTCTGGGCTTTGAGCAGCTGTGAGTTAAGCACTAATAATGGAGGTAAAAAAAAAAAATGGATGGATGGATTACTTGTCTCAGAACTGGTCCAAGTAACTCTGCTGATAAGGGCAAAAATGGTAAATAAAACAACATACAAAACTTCACTACTAGTGAAGATTATCTCACTTGTAGTGAAGTGTGGTATTTTAATACATTCTCTTCTTCATTTATGTGCCAACTGTCATCATTTACTCACGGTCATGTTGTTCCAAACCCATATGACTTTCTTTCTTCTGTGGAACACAAAAGCTGAAATTTTGGAGAACGTGCTGGCTGGCATCCATGCTATAAGAATCAATTAGGATTAAGCTTTCTGCTGCCAAACAATAAGCTTTGGGTATTATTGATTATAAAATTGGATATGTAATTGCGAATATAATTTTCCCTATTTGTACATTTTGCTGTTATGTACCACTCACTTAAACATTTATATATGTACCACTCACTCATGCAGCCGTGGCCTAATGGTTAGAGAGTCGGACTTGTAATCCAAGGTTTGCGGGTTTGAGTCTCAGGTCCAGCAGGGATTGTAGGTTGGGGGAGGGAATGACCAGCGCTCTCTTCCACCCTCAATACCACGACTGAGCTGAGACCCTTGAGCAAGGCACCGAACCCCAACTGCCCCTTGGGCGCCGCAGCACCATAGCATTAAAATAATTATCAGCTCATCTGAAGCAGCCACAATTTTAATACGGGTGCTTCCCAATGAAAAACAGACTAAAAGAGTGAACGATGACAGATGTTTTTTTTTTTTATTTTTTATTTTGGGGGGGGGGGGGGGTAAAATCTTTCTTTAAACCTCCCATAGGGCAGGAATAATACTATTTCATGTACAAGATGAATGCCAGGCTTTGGCATATTTTCATGAGATGAACAGATTTGTTAAAGCTGTATCATGTTGTGCAAGACTTTCAAGCATCAAATCAAAACTGCACAGTTGACAAGTTCAAATTTAAATTTCACACACTATTAAGTCTTTCTCTCTCAAGACACAAACACGCACCCTTGCTTTGTGTGCTTTTTTTTTTTAACAACCAAAGCTCTCACCTCATGTGGAGCAGACTCCTAACTGATCAAATATGGGTCACAATTTATGTGCCAGTCAAACTATTCAAATGAGATCTTGTTTTTGCTGAAGAGGATTTTAATCAATTTAAACAGACCTCAACTGATCTAATAACAGAATAAATTAGATTTGAGAGCAGGATGCACAATGATGAGCACTTGAAATTAAATATCTACAAATTATTTATATTTGAATATTCACAAGAGAAACAAACACACAATGCTTGTTCACACGTGAGATGCTGCACTTAAAGGTTTGAGATATCTACTATAAAAGGATGCTCTTCATAAAAACATAACAAAAACATCTCAGCTTGCATTCATCATGACCAAATCCTCAACCATTTCATGTGAATAAACTGTAAATCAGCAACAAAGCCTTGGTGCATAAAGAGTAATGACTGTTAGGCAGCCTGTGTGTTAATTAAATTTTGATATTAAGCAGTGGAAACAACAGTGCAATGAAAACAGACCAGTCCCCCTTTGTCTGAAAATGCCACACTGTAAGCATTTAATACGAAGCCACTCCTTACTATGCAAGTCAACAAGTGGCATTCCCCCAAGCCGAATGGCACTTGTTTGGGAATTCAGGCACCTTGCCAAAGCCACAGATTCTAGGAGCATGACCCTCTCTGTAGAGCTCCGTTTTGCTGCCGTTATGGAGCAGCTGCTCTGGGACCATTGGCCCCCACTTTATTTCCACGTCCATTCTTGCTTGCATTGCTTACATCTTAACTTTTTCCCCATCATATGTCACAAGAGAATAGGTAGCATGTGATGAACATAATAGTTGCTTGAGTAAAGCATGGCACTCATTAAAAATTAAATGGATGTCTGATTGGGAGTTGCCACACTCGCCAAAAACAAGCACATACAAACATCAAATGTACAGAAGCAAACACATAAAATGTGAATCTAAATAAAGCTTGCAAATTTCAGGTATTATTCTTATTTGGTTATTTATTCTAATTTGTTTTAATAATTTCCATGCAAGTCTTGCAGCTCTGGTTGTTAAAGAATGTAATAGAGCTGGTGCCGGTCTTGTCATTTTGACCCTCGTTGTTTTGATATGGCACCTCAGGCTGTATAACTTGATGACTGCAATTAGGTTATTATTAAAAAAAAAAAATTATTTTGCAATTACGTGCAAGCAACTCATCCAAGTGTGCAATCACATGGAGTTCAGTGAATAAAAGGAGCTTGATCGGAGCATTAACTAAATATCAAAAGGCATATTCACAATAATACGATCACTGCACAAGCCATGAATGTCGAATACAGTAAAAAAAAAATAAAAAAATAAAAAAAAAAAAAAAGCACTAAGAAAGAGCCGGTTGCAGCAGAGAGCTGTTGCACAGATGCCTCTGCTGGCGCGTGAATGCTGCAGAGCGTGTTTGTTTGCCACTGTTATCCACCCACTAAACACAGAGAAACACAGAGAATCAGCGGCTTACACAGCCCTGCATTATAGACCTCGACTACAACGGCCACAAATGCAACAAAACAAGTCTCATTTACGACAATAATTTAAAATCTGGTCAGTCGGAGAAACTTTGTGTTTGTCATCACGTGATCGGGCGATAGTTTAATTACATCTATTTAGTCAGTGTTTCCAGCACCGCTATTTCGCATCTTTCTGTTGAATTGTGTTCGCTGAATGCATTGAACACAGCGCGAGATATCCGATTTTCCAACAAATGACTTTTATGCACATACATATATATATATATATATATATATATAGGAAAATGGAAGCAATAAAAATCAACAAAAGAGCAATGATATGCTGCAAGTCTCAGTTAGCTTAATGCAGTACACGTAGCAAGGTTGTTTGTTTGTTTTTTAAATCATATAATAAGAAGAAAACGATTTTAAGAAAAGAATATTCCAAATATTCTCACAAAATAGCATGATATTTATATTGCACAAATACAGTCAGGAATTACATCATTCCAAAAACAAACTTATATACTTTTATAAATAGACCCTTCATCACAGTACAGTGACCGTCAAATGATCTAAACTTAAAGGGATAAAAAGTAAAGACGATATGCAATTAAAGTCCATTTCCAATTCATATGTAGTTTACAGTCTTTTGCAACTGTTCCCATCTAACAATGGAGAGACCAGAAGTGTCAGAGTTTAATGCACTGGATTGTGAGCACGGACACCGGCGCTTCTAAACGACAATCTGTATGCAACTAAGAAGTAATTTGACCCCAAAATGTTTCATGTGGAGCCAACGACTTCCTAGTAGCATCTGTATCATTACTGCAATATATACTCTCACACATTCAGATTAGAACTATTCACTTTCTCTGTGTGCGACAAGCAGCACAACAACAACAACAACAAGAAGCCCAGGTAAGCACACTCACAAACCTTCAAGCTCGACTTCAGCGGCGCTTTGGCAGTCATCTGTGCAATCTCTTCCTCGGAGTATTCTTTCAGGCTCCCGTCTTGCATGAGCACCGTGTACACGTTGCGCCGATGTCCGGTCGAAGCATCTCTGTTGTCTTGTTTGACAGCCTGGATCACTCCCGAGAGCGGAGCCGCGTCTCCCGTTAAACCCGGCGCGTACACGCGGCTCCCAATGACCGAGCGCTTCACCAGCCGCCGAGTGTGCATAGTTGATATATCAATAAAATGCGCGAATACAATTATTTCGATCTTTGCACTGCAATGTCGCTTCAAAAACAAGAGATATCACGGTGATGAAACCCGAACGGACTGACCGTCATAATGGGCCGAGCATGCGAATAATACGACAACATTACCACAGATCAGGACCGCATCCACATATTTCACCGGCGTGCGCGCTCATGTTCGAGACACGAGACCAGCGAACCGTTACCGTTAACATGCAAATGAGCTACGCTTGATACGCTCTCTGTCCGTCCGACCGGCAACCGATATCTTTCTTCTGTCGACCTGTTTGTTTTGCTTGCCGTTCCCTTATAGCTGACGGGTTGTGGTAAAACACGGCGCGGAGCAGCAGTTTTGGGTCGATAAACACGATGTATTTTTCACAATACACACCACCGATAAATCACCGAAGAGCGCACCTCCAGACTTTTGATTAACATAATAATATAAACTGGCGTCCCCAGTGTCAAGGGTGCTGTTTTATTAGCAAGTTTTCACCCCCTATCACCGTAAATCCGGTTTCGTGTGAGAAAGACTCCATTCCGAACAGTCCATCCGGGTTTTCAGGAGCCGTTGGCTGTACCGGCGGAATGTCGCCTGTGAACATGTGCGCTCGCGCAGCCAGTGTGCGCTCTCATTGGCTGGCGGCACACACGCCTCCACTCGCTCCTGCAGTTTCCCTCCAAACACAAGTAACCGGCGCTGCTGCGATTAAAACAATGACGCAAGGATGAAGAGAAGAGAGTCTTTAAGTAGTTATTATTATTTATGTAGGCCAGACAATGTTCATAACATTAATAACAGTGATGATAATATCCGGTCAAAGCAGGGTTATGAGTTTAAAGTGAGAGCGGGTGACCCGGCGGCAGGGATTCCCGAGGGTCCTCTGTGGTGGGGCATGTCAGTAGTAGAATAACTGTTTATGGAAAATCACTCGTTGTCGTTACAGACCAAAACATAAGCCTGTCTGAGGAGTTTGACTTCTAACCCTAAGGTTGTGGGTTCGAGTCTCGGGCCGGCATTACCACGACTGAGGTGCCCTTGAGCAAGGCACCGAACCCCAAACTGCTCCCCGGGTGCTGCAGCATAAATGGCTGCCCACTGCTCCGGGTGTGTGTTCACAGTGTCTGTGTGTTCACTGCTGTTTGTCTGCACTTTGGATGGGCTGCGAACTGCTAAGTGTTTGTGTTGTGAGTGTCTGTGTGTTCACTGCTGTTTGTCTGCTACAGTGTGTGTTGGACTGTATGTCACGTCAGCTTCTGCTCAAAATGAAATAAATTTGAACGCAGTTTAAAATGGCCCGTCTAAGCTCCTGCCTGGGAAAATACAGACATAAAAATCGTGCCTTCTCTAAGGCCCGCCTTCTGAAATACAAAATGTGCAGCTCAACCAGGTCTCATCCCATTCATCAGCATCTGTGATATCACAAATCCCGGAAAATATGCATTGTAGTCCAAATTAGTAGTTTGTTGTAGTTTTTGAAAAGTGATTTCTGTTAAATAAAATATCTCCTTTTGAATTGGACTTTGAGCTTTGTAACTTTGCAGATCTTTTTTATGCTCAAACAACAACATTACAGACGAACTAAAGTTGAAAAGTGAAAAAGCACAATAGGACCCCTTTAAGGCCTGTTCACACCAAGGACGATAGCTATAAAGATAACGATAAAGATATAGTTCTAAAAATCGTTCTCAGTATTAAAGAATAGCAGAGTCCACAGCACAGCTATAACGATAAAGGCACAGAGAAACAATATCGTTTGAATCACTTCCAGGACGATTTATTTTCCAGCTGATGAACGATTAAAAACATTGACAGCCAATCAGAATCAATCCTGCTATAACAAGCTCGAGAATTTGGCAAATTGTGAAATTGTGGCAGACGAGCATGCGATTGAAATAAACAGACAGTATCATCCGCTGGTGTGGATACTAATATAGTTATCATTCTTGGTGTGAACGGGCCTTAGTCATTCTCATGTTGTTCCAAACCTGTGTTTCTTTCTTCCTAGAACACAACAGGAGATGGCAGAATAACAGCCTCTCTCGTTATATTAACATGATAATTATTTCTGACTGAACCTCTCTCCTTAATGAGTGCTTAAATGATCTTTAATTCCAAATGTAATAGCACCCTTTAAAAAAAGTATATTCTAGTGTGAATGTGTGCAGTATGAATGTAATCCAGACATACTACATTCCTCATGTTGTAATCGCTTCACTGCCATTCACAACTCCTCTCCCATGGCCCCATGCAGGGATGTCCAATGGATGTGCATTTGAGAATCTTGTCTAAAGTAGGTCATTCAGGTGCTTTTCACCTTCTAAATAACATGAATTTGGACTAATATTTTGAGGTACTGTTTAGGCCTGTTTGGGCAGAGAAAATGTTACTTCCTTAAAATTTATTATGACAAATAATATCTATGTAACGTAGACTACTGTCAGTTGCAAACTAATCAAAAACTTGAATTGAGGTACTTGCACATACACTGAAAGTAACTGTAAATCACAAACAGGTACTATATAATGAAGAGAGATCTGTCTTTCCTTATTTGACTACATACTGAAATAACTTTCAAGCAGTCACATGCAACAATCACCATGTTTCAATCATTTAAAAAAATGTCATGTTTGCAGCTCAGAAGGCTCCAATGAATTAATCTTTAACTCAAATTTAATTTAACTAATGTTTATATTTCAGTTTTATGTATTTTATATTTATTCAGTGACTTAGAGAGCATTCAGCTATATATTTTATCAGCACATGCTAAAATATTATTATTAAATTAGCAATAATGGGTAGATTTTTAGTTTTTCATTGAAAACATTCAGTTAGAAAGTATCTCTTTATGTTGATAGAAGTGTAGTTTAAGAATTTTTTTTTTGTCAAAATAGCAATAATAGCAGTAGAAGTAACTTACTGACAGTTTTAAATGTAATTTGCATTGATTATATTTAAGAAGTAATCCACCTGCTTGTGTGCATTATATACTTTATAAGCCTTAACAGAACATTTATACCTTTGTGTGGTTAAACACAAACATGTGCATGTTGTATATGCTAGTCAGTGTGATTTCTGAATCGATTGTAGCATTGATCAAAGAACTGCACCTCTCGCATAGCCTATAAAAGTATAACATAATTACTGTGTGCTTGTGGGCATGATTTGCTTATAACAAACTGTCTATAGGAATAACCCCTTAAGGCATAACTGAAAAGATTTCATCTTTTAAGAAACAATTTATCTTTATGAAGTGAAAATAAAAAATCAATTCAATGCCCTAGTTTGCTATACCACTCCCTTATGGAGTGCTTGCATTGAAAATGCATGTTGCTTTGACCACAGATTCAATCAATAGCTGGCTGGCTGGCTGTACAGTGAAATATGTTAGTCCCCTAATACCAGTGTATTGACATGATAATAAAACCACCTTATTGAAGGTTGTTTTTCTACACATGAGAATTTAGTTTAGTAGAATTGACAGATTAAATATCAAGAGATTATATTGTTTTTGTGCACAAAGCCAATATAAATGTTCTTTCTTGTCTTACTAAGTTTGTCATGTAAATATAGCACTATTAAGAAAAAAATTAAGTATATAATATATAATATATATATATATATATATATATATATATATATAATACACACACACACACACACACACACACACACACACACACACACATTAGCATCAGTTGATTTGAATAAACATGCAAACACATTATATTATTAGTCCAGCATGACTATATTGTTTAATAAGCAAATACCACAATACAAAGATTATGATGAAATAAACAAATGCAAAATTCATTCTTATTTACAACTTAATACACTGAATTTGGTTAGAGGAAGAAACCAAATGTTCAATGTTTCACCATGATATTAAATAAAACAAGGATCTTCTCAATACGAAACCTGTACCAACACAACGTACCATTACAAACAAACATAGACAACATCTGGACTCCATCCACAGTCCTTAATTAAACCTCATATTTTAAATAGTGCTAAAGAACTACAAAGCAATGCATATCCCTGTTATTAGCCTTTTAAATGTTAATAAACCTCCTTTAAACTTTCTTTAATTAAAAATGCATCTATAAAACAGCATGTATTCCACTGACCCTTAAAGTTTCATTAGCTCCTCCATACAAACAAACTATAAAATTTCCACGTGCTGTCATTTGAGAGCTGCTGCCAATTATTACAGAACTATAATTAAATATTGACAAAATTTAACAGATCAGAATAGTTTTTTGAATATTTACAAGTGTCTCTTGGCATGAAGTTGTCCCATGCAGTGTCTGGATGCGCTATGCTTTTTGATTATACTGCTACATGAATGTAAAAGCAGCTAAATGCATACCTGATAATAAAGTACATTTACTAAGCTGCCAGGCAAAGCTGCAGTGTGGCAGTACCTTGAAAAGATGTCTCTTTTCCCCTGTGCTTTTCAGCCTTTTGAAATGTCGCGTACCTATTACATGTAAAAACCAAACAATATCTGAAATATACACTCTATCTGATACTCAATCAATACAGCTGCGTCAATAAAAAAAAAAAATCACAAGTACATATTGATAACATAGCTCATTTACATCAGAAATGACAATAAATGAACAATTGAAAAGATGTGAACTCACACCAGCAATAGATAATGGCCAACTTTTCATTAATACCCTTTTAGTACACTCATAAATGAGTGTGCTTAACTTTGCGTACCTAAAAGGTCACTTCCTCACCAGAGCCTGTGATTTGACATATTGAATATAAACAAGTTAAACGGCTCAGAATGATGGCAACATTTAAATGTTCCTCTTTTATATTTTGATGTGCGTTATGTGAACATCGCTTGCTTACTACTTGTGAAAGTAAATGCTCCAGCAGTTCCGAATGATTAAAATGAAGTGTAGTTCCTTAATGCACTGAGCTGAGAGGTCTGCTGTTGACAGGATCTGATTGGTTCTCTTCTGGGGGTTATATAAGGACACAACTCTGTCAGTTGCTCAACTAGTATCACGTGAAAACAGGCAGAACGGAGCTCACAGCAGGTGCAGCATGCAAAAGCATGGAAACTACTAGTACACATTATGAATAAAATATTTCTCGTAAGAGCACAGACATAGGCGTCACTTTTTTTGAAAAGTGGTGGAGAAATGGGAAGAAGGTTACACAGATGTGCTGCTTGGTGAAGGCTTAGCTCATGTATATTAATTAGGATATGCAAAGATAATTAAACATGATCATTTACTATTCTGATAAGTAGTCTGAAATAACATTAGCATTATAAATGTCTTAACATCATGTTAACTCATTTCAGTCACATTTGTGTTGTTACATTCTCACAATGCTGCTGTTATTCTGGCTTAATATTCATACATATGTTAATTTTTTAATCTTTGGTCTAGCAAATAGTATTCTTTTGTGTATGAGGGGTTTGGGTTCTAATCCACCCTAATGTAACTCTTTATTTTAATAGACCATAATTACAGCTGTACATTAGTGGATATCAGTAGTGGGACACTTTTGTTAACATTTTGTTTTGTGATTTTACTAGAATAAGAACAAGCTGCGGGAAGCGATTAGAGCAGGTGTGTGTATTGGAGATCAACTGCCATCATTGCACAGATTGACAGCCCAGCAACACATTAAAAATAACAAATGCTAGCACAGAGTAGTTGCTCAGAAAACTCCCGCTCAACAAACAGAGATACCACCTTTGTATTAGATAAATCCCTACAGTAAGCTATTTCATAATGTTTGGTGACAAAATAGCCCCTCTTGTGAGTGACTATAGAGTGTTTCATTTCCTGTGCTGGGTCACAGGTCTGAATGAACCCTTTCATTTTTAATATTCAAAAACAATGCGGTTGCATAAATGCTATGCTCAAAAACATTCAATCGGGAAAAGGTTAAGTGCATTATACTCGCGATACCACTCCAACTTCCACTTCTAAACCTCAGAGAAATGATTTCTCAGTGTCCACAGTCCCTTAGTTGAGTGGTCAGAGACGGGAGATCTCCACGTTGAGACCCAGTACCTCCACACTCTCATAGTCAGGTTCCACTATCCCATTGTCCTGATGAGCCTCTTCAGATGCTTTGAAGATCTTGATGCTCTCGTACCCAGGGTCTGTATTCTCTGTAAGCCCCTCTGGATGCTGGGAGCCAAGAGCCATTGGGTTTTCATCCCCAACCGTGGCATAAAGATCACTGGAAGTCGACTCCGCCACCATTCCCTTGATCTCCCCGATGCTGCTGTAGTCATTCTCAGTTTCCTTTATAGTATTCTTCACTACCTTGGAGTACACATCTGATAACTGGAATTACAGAGAATTAGACATCTTTACTCCACAGACTTGGTTCAGTACAATATTAATTTGCAAATATCAGTGTTGGTAAAAACTGCAAAGACTTCAAGTTGATCTTTAAAAGATGCTGATGCTGAGCCTACCTCAATGTCCGGAGACACATTGTCCTGAGGTGTTGGAGTCGTCAGCGGGGAGTGTAACTGTAGGACAATGATTGAAACAAGACCATTAGTTAAAAACGTTTCCTATTTAATCAGGTTAAACATACAGCAGCATAGGAAATGGCTCACTTCAGCTGACACATGCTAGTGTCAAGGACTGATTGATGAAAAAATGAAGCCACTCATTCAATACTTAAGAGTTACTGAATGAAATCAAATGTACAGTTCCTCTCCTAGCAAGAGCGGTTGTATATTTACAAAGAGAATCAATAACAGAGTCATTAATTAACAAAGTAAATCCTACAGAAGATCAATAACTGACACCTCGGCTGTTGGAGAAGAATATCAATCCCTGTCGTAGTCACCTCACAGACAGAGAGATTACAGTCAAGCGGGAAATTTGCTATAACCCATTCAAGATTAATTCTGATGTTTTAGTGCCAAAATTTAAAGTCTGTTTTGATGAAGCCATCTCACCCCGTGAACTTGAGGTATGCTTTGCTTTGATATATATTGTGCAGAATGTGCATCAGGAACTCTCCAGATGTGCTTTGATATTGGTTTAATTAGCAA
Organism: Cyprinus carpio; assembly: GCF_018340385.1. Classification (NCBI taxonomy): domain Eukaryota; kingdom Metazoa; phylum Chordata; class Actinopteri; order Cypriniformes; family Cyprinidae; genus Cyprinus; species Cyprinus carpio. The sequence continues at coordinate 18,189,702 of NC_056590.1, forward strand.
ACCAATTATTTTAATAGCCCATCCGTGTGGCGCCGCAAAGACACCCCTGACCTCATCACAACTAACAAATGTCTCTTACAATAGGGCTTATCTGCTAATTCACTCTATCCAGCCCTCTATATCAATTAAAGTGTCTCTTCCATTGATTTGCCCATATAAGAAATGAATAATTATCAAAAGCGTTTAAAACACACTGCAACGTCATCACACAGTCACAAAGATTACACACACACACACACACACACACACACACACACACATATGCATACATGTATTCACATTAAATATATATATTAGATATTATACTATTTATTACTAATATATACTATTTATTTATATTGAAATAAATGTAAATTGAGTGATAATATTTAATGCGAAAATATATGTATGGATCTTCTTAACTATTAAGAAGATAGTTAAGAGGGGAAAGTTGTGGCCTAATGGTTAGAGAGTCGGACTTGCAATCCAAGGGTTGTGAGTTAAAAATTGTAGGTGGGGGGAGTGAATATACAGCGCTCTCTCCACCTTCAATACCACACTGAGGTGTCCTTGAGCAACACCGAACCCCCAATGCTCCCCGGGCGCCGCAGCATAAATGGCTGCCCACTGTTTCGGGTGTGTGTTCACAAAAGTGTTCACTGCGCACTTTGGATGGGTTAAATGCAGAGCACGAATTCCGAGTATGGGTCACCATACTTGGCTGTATGTCACGTCACTTATATCACTCATGCTTAAGAAAAGTATATACACACACCAAGACAATTCACACATATTACTATGGTTTGAGTAATTGCTTATAAATAAAAGAACCAGTCACTGATTGATAAACTCACTGCATCACAGCAGTTGTTGTTAGAAGCTCCAGTTCCCATAAAAACAGTCTGCATATTTGTTATTTTTTCCATTATTGATAAAATCATTGTATATAAGATTTTAGACAGTTCATGTCAGTTTTTATTGCTGAATTGAAATACATTATTTAAATGTGAGTTCGGCAAGCAGTTTTGCTATTTCTCCATTCAAGTAGATAGAAGTTGGTCTTGCATGACCGAAATAGCTGCCTGGAGGTGTTGCAAATATGGCCGCAGAGTGAACCGACTTTCCTTGAAGGGACTTTAAATACACCCACAAACACCTGCGTAGAGACCTGAAGTGGAACAAGCTGAATAAAAATGTCATTTATTTTAGCCAAATTTTGCATAGAACTGAGGTGGAATGCAATGACTATTGGATGATTTGATTTCCCTAATAATATCAGTTTGCAGTGCCCTTCATACTGAACACGTACATTCCCTTGAATACCCCAATGGCTGAATTCCCTGTGAAGTTCACATTAGATCATACTCTGACTGTGACAGGATGCTGACAGTACGCCCTGGGCATGAGGCAATGGCCTGTAGCGCTGCTCTCAGTGGTGTCGATTAGTATTTGCTTTTACGCAGTTGTCAGCATGTGCCCACACATCTTTTGACAAGGCTTCAGTGCTAACAATAAAAGTCCTTCCCTTCAGCAGGAGATTCTGAGTGTTGATGTGCTGAAATCACAGTTTATCAAAGACAGCTGCCCTCAGTCCGTCACGCAAGCATAGTGACAGTCACTGGCACCAATGCATAATGACACACATGGCACTCCACTCAAGCCAGGCTTGCATGCTTCGCTCAAATAACCAAACATACAGTGCAGTCCACCCCATGAACTAATGAGGCAATGTGTGTGCATGTGTTACAGCATGCGCTTGTCAGTTTGGCTGTCCCAGCTTTAACTGAATGATTCTCTTGCTTAAAGACAGACTGATGTACCTGCAAACATGCTCTGCCGTCTCATTCATCATGAGGGTGAGCTGTCAGACAGTGGACAGCTGGAATGCACTGATCCCCATGCGCATACACACAAACATGATACCGATAAGATGAATCACTGCTGCCCCATTACACTTCTACATCAGGCCACAGTGAATGGCATTTGGATTGAAAGACGTCAAGTTTAAACCCACAGGGTAGCAGGAGACACTTTACCCCAAAACGTGCAAGTAAGTGATTCAACATCTGATTCGTACCACTGCAAGAGTGCCAGTGCTGTTGCCAAATCCATTAGCCAATCTGGAACCATTAAACACATTTCCACTGCAGAATGTTTGGGCAAAATTGGCTCTGCTGGTTTTGAATCAGAAACTATTGACATCAAAAGCCCAAGGGCTGTCAAGTTTCGGAAAATCACTTTTGGCAAATCTGATGCACACAAAACTTAATTGCTTACTGTTATTCAAATATGTTCAGTTGGTGAACATCCCATTCCTATGTACTGTATGTTGTGTGGTATCATACACTTTACTTCTCAATCTGACTAAAATGATTTTGTTTACAAATACTAAATGTGGATACTGACTGCTTGATTGTAATTTTATTCGTTATAAATTCTAACTATGCATTTTGAATGTTAAAGTGTGTTCTCAAATCTTTAAAACAGACTGTGATGTGTTATGCTTATCTAAACATACATTGTGTCATAATGCACCTTTCAGGTCAGCAGAAGCATGGGTCAGTTTTGAGTAGATCTCTGGCCGAGCATGAGATCTAGCACTAATGGTGGTGGAAAAGACATATAATTGATCTTGAGTACAAGGACAAAGGAAGCAGAAATACAGGGCAAAAAAGCACCAAATGAGAACAACAAAAGGAGAGAGAGTGAACATTAGAGCAAAAGAGAGAGAGATGCAAGAGGCAGTGATGAACAAAGGAGGTGCAGGGCGTTCTCGACTGGTGACAGTAACGTGTGGCTGTAGCGAATGCTCACACCGTGTGCAGACACTGAGTGCGGGCGCAACAGCAGCCAGTCTGCTCTCCTCTACAGATGGCTTCATTTGTATGCTACAGGCACACATACGTATCACCGTCAACCAGAGCACATATCCTAAAAGATTGTAATTAAACTGGAAACACACTGTTCTCTATTGTTCCCTTGGAGTCTCTTAGTTAAGCTGGCACTGGAAAATGTTGGTGCAGTTCTTTTTGGTTTGTTTCTGAGATTCTTCTTTGTTCTCAATTATACGTGTCAAAGGGTTACATCACTCTGCATGAGATGGAGCAGCTCCTGCTAAAGGAAATGATCACTGGAGGAGAGCAACTGATGCTGTATTAACTATTTTAACTCCTTTATGAACATTACAAATACAGTATTGTGGTGGTACCAGGGTAATGGTATCAAATGATAATATGATGGTACTCTAAAATGGTAATGGGTGATTACCATATTCATTTATGATGAGACTTTTATGATATTCCAGGAGTGTCCAATCATGCTCCTGCAAGGCCATTAGCTTTTAGTTTCAACCCTAATTAAACACCTGAGCCAGACATCCAAGATTTTTGAGGTTGCTTGTCGCATACAAATATGAAAAATTTCCCTACGGGGTAGTCACAATATCAGAAATTTTGGGGAAAAAAAGTCAATTGTCAATATTAATATATTGCGACACCCCTATTCCCTATGTTATGCCTTGTGATAATGTGGATTCATGCAAGGAAGTGTACTCTACAGTTAAGTCTACAGGACAACAATGGTACTTTTATAAGAAAGAGAGTTTGGTAGCCCCACCTGTCCATTCGGAATCTGCTGGTTGTCATTCTCATCCAGTACCTTGTCTGGTACAGGAGGTGGTTTTTCATCCTCAGGGTCTTCAAAATTGACAATGGCGGCTGAGCGCCTGGCCTCCATCTCAGCGCTGTAGCGGCTCTTCTTGCTGAGGTTGACAGAGGCATACTCCACACCATCGGGCAGCATGGTGTGGTCTGGTGTAGCGGGGCTTGGGTGGCCGTTAAGAAGTGGTGCAGTGGGTTCCTCTGGGCTTAGTGTACCGTTGGGGAGGCCAGTGTCTTTGAGTTCTTTCACCGTCTCGTACAGACAGTCCTCAACACTGACATCACGGGAGGCGCTGACCTTCACCACCTCATATGTGCCTTCTCCTGAGGGAACTTGAGCATCGATGGCTGCTTTGAGGGTATCAGTGGGTGGAATGCTGGGTAATTCGCGGTCCTGGTGATACTTTGAGGATCTGAGTTCGGACTGGCTGGACAACAAGTCTTCTGAAGGCTGGGGACTTGTGTCTATTGTGTCTGTTAGTACTGAGGACAAAGGTAAGTGGAAAGAGTGTGACCATCTGCTATAGTCAGTTACAAACAGTGTCAGTGAAACGTTGTTGTAGAACTGTTACCTGTACCACTTGTAAGAGGCCCATTATGAGAGCTGCTGACTGCCAAGTCAGTACCATGGCTCTCTACTGACTGGCTACATACTTCCTTTTCTGACACCTGCAGGGAAATAGAATAGAAAATGTTGCCTATGCACTATATGTAAGCTAAATACTATACACAGTGATGCAATAACCTTTCAGACTGCAAGCTAAAGCAGAGGATCTCAAACTTGGGGTCACAAAAACACACAGGGTTGTCATAGATTGAGGGGTCAAGATGAGATACATGCTAGACTTCTGATTATTTCTTATAGTTACAGAGTCAATAATAAAATGTCTTCATATCCATATAATGTAATTGGTCACTTGTGAGATGGTAACATGCATCGCTTAATTCTATGACACTGGAGGGGTGCAAGAATTTAAATAAAAAAATGGGTCATGGACCAAAAAAAGCTGAGAACCCCTGCTATAAAGAGACCGAAGACAAAGACACTTGGATTGAGCTCATTGTTTGCATCTTTAAACCATGGCAGAAATAAACGTTGTGTGGTGGTATTGTGGGACATAGTGGTGGGTTGTTGTTGTGTTTGTTGCCAGGGGGATGAAGTCCTTCAGATACAGGAGGTTAAATCTGAGAGCCACTCTCAGATTGTCACAGCAAGACAAAGACCCCATTTAACCTGTCAGGCTGTGACAGACACCGCCATTTAAACAAAACCCTCCTCAATATAAGGACAGGCAAGATGTACATTATCGTGCAAAGGTTAGCCTTCAGATATCCATCAAAACTACAGAGGTTTACAGTGTTAACAGAGATAATGTCAGGCATTTGCTTAATCATTTCATACTCATTTTATAATACAGAGGTTTTAACCTTGAGGTCTCAGCCCCATGTGTTGTCACCAAATCGGTTAACTTTCAAATTTCAAACTCAATTTTACTAGACAACTAGACTACACCTATTTATAAATATGTAGCACCTCTTGAGCTTAAAATGCTATGTAAGACATATTGGCTACAATGCAAAGCTGATTAAAACATTAAACAGTAAAACAATTAAAATTGACATTTTTTCAAACTATGAACTGCTCCGATTTAAATTCTAATAAATTAATTACTATAATTTCAATAGCATTTTTCAATTAAAAATTTAGGGACAATAAGATTTCAGTTTTTGTCATCAGTTTCACACGATCATTCAGAAATCATTTTATCATGGTGATTTGCTGCTCAGGTGACATTTTTGGTTATCAATGTTGAAAACACAGCTGTGTGTCACTGCTTAATATTTTTGTGTTTTTTCTTTTGACTCTTGATTAATATTTTTTTGGTTTTTATTTTATGTATTTTTAAATATAATCTTTTGTAACAATGTAAAAGTCTTCAGTTAAATGCATTCTTGTTGAATAAAAGTTTTATAGTGGTACACCGCTACATCCCTGTGCCCAAATGATTTGTTAAAGTTCTTGTACAGTCAATAACAATTAAACCTAAGTAGTAAAATGTGTTGTTATTCTTAATTTAATCTACAAGCTATTTAACTACTCCTAATGAATTCAAAATGAGTCATAAACCTAAAAACGCTGAGAGCCCTTGATGTAACAGTTTCTGTCATACTGTATGCATAACCAATAACTGTTATTAACAGCATTTACATAAAGGAAAAGTTTAGACAATTTTATCAGCTTTCATGCTGCTGTTACTGTAGTGCACAGCATGCAAAAGCAGCTTCCATAGCTAACGATCAAACTGAAGTAAATGCAACCCGACATACATAATAAACATAAAATCAACATCTGGCTGTGTGGTGGCCTCATGATCTGTGTGTATTGTAAGTATGGGCTCCACAAGCCTGCACAGTCTGTCAACAAGCCACGGACACATGCTGGCAGGCCCCCTCATTTTAATGACAGTTACAATGAACGATTCAAGCTTAAAACAAGACCCACAAACCCTGCCTATACAGCTGTTTATGTGTAGATGCATGCATGTGTGTGTGTGTGTGTGTGTGTGTGTGTGTGTGTGTGTGTGTGTGTGTGTGTGTGTGTGTGTTTTAGCACTCAGTTATGCCCTCAGTAGGTCATACTAATCTCCTGACTGCTAAACATCTCCTGAACTCTTGAACTCTGTCCTTGGATGATAATTTCACAGAAAACACTCACTCAAATGCAACAGACCCAGAGAGAAAGGCAACTCATGCATGTAGTTTCTCATCTCCCTGTGGCCAAACAAAAATGTTAATCTGTCTGCTTCATGCTTTCCTCCCACAAGTCCTGGGTCTCACAATGACCATCCATTCTCTTCTCTGTTCTCCCATATTTAGCAGGCCCCCAAGCACAGTGGTCACACATTCCCGTGACTAAAACACTCTCAAGATGGTTCATGTAATCTTGGGACTCTCTGTGATTAAAAATGTCTTTTGAAATGAAAAACAAGGACTGGTTCACAGGGACACTGTAAGGCTCTGTTTGAGCCACAATGAGGCAGCACAGGCTTAAATCTCTTGGATGGAAAGCATCAGTGAAGCACAGTTCTTACCCCATTCATCAGGTTTTCATGGTCTCCTGGCAGCACCCCTTTTTTCTGCCTGTTAAGTCAGAGGGAGAGAATTACTGAGAAATTTTGATTAAGTATATAGATGTGTGCTCTAAATCTGTTGTCTGTTGCTTTGTCTTTGTATGGCAATTGGCAACATTCAATATCATATTCCAAGATGCAATCTAAGCCTTGTTCTAGACAGCAACGCATTTAAAATCACATTTTAATATAGTACTTAATCAAGCATTAAGCTTTATCTGCTCTAAAGGAAACCACCATTGGGGGGTTTTCTACAAGTTATACATAAAAAAAAAAAAAAAAAATATTAAGACAATACTTCTTATTATTATATAAAAATAACTTAAATAAAAAGAAAAAAGGAAAATTACAACTGATCTTGATAAGAAATGCATTGCAAATGAATTAATTCCATGACATGGCCTACTAAACGTTTGTGAAAGACTGATATATTTTTTGTTATTTGCCATTTTTATTTTACTATTTTGAGACAACTGAAAATTAATAACTGAAATCCTAAATATTTTTTAATATTAATAAAATTTTAATATTAATAGTTAGTATTCAAAGTACACCTTTTGTATAAATATTATTTGAGTAAATATTGTGTAAAATAAGGGTTCATTGAATTTAAATAATTTTGCACATTTCATTTACAGGTCTTGGGGGTATTTTGTAATTTTCCATGCCAATTTGGGGAGAAACAATTCTGTGGAATCCTGCAGAATGGATTTATGGTAAATTGTGTTAAATAAAGATTAGAGCATAACACTAATATCAGTGGAGGAAAGCGTAATAATTTAGAAAGCATAATTAAATGAATATGTAATTAACAAAATATGTAATAACAGAGATGAGGGAAGTGTTGAATTTTGTTATTGATGTTGTTCCAATTATTATATTGATAGAATATTTTCATATATTAGTATCAGCTATTATCAAGTCTACTCTATAGTTTAAAACAACATTATGTAATTTTCAGCAAAAAAAAAGACATACAATAAAAATATTAGATGTACCAAAGAATATAAGTGTTTTAATGATACTCACCCCTGGCAGCTTGCACACAGCAGCAGCAGGACAGAAAGCAGCAGGAAAGCTGTGAGTGCCGTGAGTGTGCCTACAACTGCCAGCTCCCCTTCAGCCAGCGCTGCTGCCCCCGCGACCTCTGACCCCACGGCCCCTGACCCCAACATAGCACTCAGCACAGGAGCCATTATACATCACAATGATGAGTCGCCTTCATCGACCAAATGCACCTCAGAGGCTGGACACAAAAATGGATAGAGCCATTGAGAAAGAATGGGGGAGGAGAGAAGGATAATAGTTGTTGATAGGGGATGGTTATCCAAAAGACCTTTGCACTTGAGCAAGCCAAGAAAACTTGAAACCTCATTTGTTTTTGTTCCAGATCCCGAGTCAGATTATTAATATTTTTAAGTGTGAAATTCTGTGAACTAATTAAATGATGATCTCAGATCCAAATGACGTCATGGAACAAACTTGAAATCATCCCTAACTGTGGTAGAGCTCTTTGTCCACATGAGTTTTGCAAATTAACAGCCACAGGGGGGCAGGCGAGTATAGATGCAGAATCAGTGAACGCAGCCTGAGGCTCCTTCAGAACAAATGGCTCTTGGACATTTCACTCAGTAACCCAAACATGTAGGCTAGTTTCATTTGACAGCGAGCCAGATTAAACAGAGTCCTGGTCCAGGATGATGTGTGATGGTGGGCCCCACCTCCACAAGCTGAATAGACAGATAACAATCAAATGGCTGGCATCCCAGTGGAGACGGAGGCCCGGGCAACGCTTCTGATCTTTTGTGTGAGGAGAGATGGACAGCACAGCTGCCTCTCTGAAGGGTGAGTCTTTCCTCTCCACTCGCTCAAACTCTCCGATAAGAAACAGCAGAACAAAAGCCACCCAAATCTACGAAGAACACGAAATTGGGATTCATTCTGAACAAATCCAAGTCTTTATGTTGGAATTATTCAGCCTTTTGGCTTTTTTTTTCAATGCAAATACTATCATCCTATTCTTGAAATGCATGGTTAATACATAACAGAAGAAGAACTGTAGGTTTGTATGAGATGAAAAAGCCAATTGTGCAACTCGAGAACCTATGCAAATGTGACTGAAGCACAGGTATTAACATGATATTAACTGATTCTCAAACTTCATAACCAATGCCTGCTAAACAGTGCAGAATATCTCCTTAGCACTGGTTTCAGTAGTGGAGGTTTCATTTGAATACTGAGGGATACATGAATAATCATATCAACAGATATAAATAATAAAGATATTTGTACATATGATATAATAACATAAACATCATATTATAAAAAAAGAGATTCACAACCTTTTTTTGTCAGCAGAAACCTTTTGACTTTAAACATTTTTACCTCTACCTGAATTCATTAAATTTTAAAATGTGGGAAACCATAATCTATACATCCCTGATGATGATGATGATGATGATGATGATGATGATGATGATAAATGTTATTTATTATTTTGATGTTTTATTATTAATTTAATTTTATTAATTTAGGAAAAAATAATTGAAAGTGTAGCACTATCTACATGCTATTGTAGAAATCCTATTGTGGTCAAATCTTCATTTACCAGCATCTCATGCTAAATTATTTACTCCCTTCCAAAACATAATCTAAAACCTTGATAGGCCTGTAAGTCAAATACGTGTTTTGAGCTTTCTGTATGTGTTGGAGTAAGATAAAAATGTGGATATCATAAAACATTCCTTACATATCTTTTTAAACTAGATTCAACTGGAAAAAACTTACCACAAAAACCTCAAATATGTCGATACACTTGGGGGAAAAAAGCTGTAAAAGCACATGCAGATTATTAAAAATCAAGTCTTGTACACTTCACAGTACCAAAAATGACAAACGGGTCCTACCTGAACACTTGTTTGGCTCCGGTGATTGTTGCCTGCAGGGAAAAAGAGAGAGCGTGTGATTAGATTGAGGAAGGGAGCTCGGTGAATACTGTGGTACCAGACAGCACATTGTGCAGAACATCATCACATGTGTAATCCTGAATCATCACATGCTTGTAGTTAAACTTACAAATGACTGATCGTAAATCATGATTGGTTAGATAAGCATCATATTATGGAAAAACCCACAGCAAGCCGAAGCAACTCTTCTAAGCGATGATAAATTCTGCATTCATGGTCTAATGAAGACTATGGATCATTGGTTCCCAGTAGCATAGCACTTGAGTCTCTCAGCATGAGCACATGTCAAGCATCTGCTAAAATGCATGTGAGCACCAGCAACTATTTCTGTCTGAGGAACAAGCACCAAGAACTTTATCTAGATCCTCACAAATGCACTCCAGAGTAACTATAGCAACCCTGAAGATTTTGTTTGTGCAATGATTTGCTCTAATGATTGTTTTTCATGGCATTTCGGGGAGTATAACATGCAGATGAAGAGAAGCAGAAACCACAAAAAGCCAAGGGCTTCCATGCATTTGTTAAGGTGATAATTGGTGTTTAACAAGATTGCGAGACTATTTTGAAAGTACCCATCCTGAAGTCTCTACAACTTTCAACAAAGGGATTTTGGTACACATTTCATTGTCTATTTTCTATTTTCATTGTTTAACATCAATCAAATATCTAACCTTCTAAATATAATGAAAATACACAAATCAAGCACTGCTTATAAAACTGTAGTTTAAGAAATATGAGACCCAAAAGAAAGCGATTCCTTTGCAAGGAATGTCAGGGTTGTATGTTTCACGCCATATAATATAAAGCACTGGAAAAGCCATTTGATGGGGAAATGTGTTTGGAAAGGCTGTAGTTCCAGATCTAGATGAGCAACTGTGGTCCTTGGCAACACTTTGGGCAAGCCACTGGTCACTTCTTTGCCAGAGTCATTATGGATGAAGATCCAGATCACGTGTAAGAACTGTGTCCATCTGGATCCCAAAAAGTTGTGTCTCTGTGCCCATAAATTCACAGCATCTGGCTGCCAAGGGACAGAAAAAAAAAGTGTGGAAAAAAATACCATACCTACAGATATTTGGCTTAAAGTTACTTTATATTGACAGACAACCATACTGCAAAGACTTTCCTCCCCAGGGGTCACAGAGAGGGCGGGACTTTGTGGAAAAGCACAGCTGGATTGCTGCTGAGAACGCATCCAGTAAAAGATTCTCAAGCGAATGCCAGCGGCATCTCCTGAATAAATAATTGCACTGGAGCAGGAGTAATGCAATAAGGAATTTTGTGGATGCTCTGTTATTATAAGTTTTTCTGCTGACAGAAGCTTTGATAATAACTCATCTGCAGGAGCGCGCTCTAAAAAAAGAACAATAACACAGCGGTATTTTGTAACCCCTTATTGAAATTGTCGGCATACCGTGTAAGCATAAAATGCTGAAATATTTGCAGCAGGAGGCGGTTAGAATAATTAAGCTTTCATAGGTTTCAATCAAGAGGCCATTAGCTTATAAAACACCAACAGTTTCGCAGCTTCTCCTCGGCCACGTTAGAGGAGAATAACACATTCAACATATGCCGCGTCCTGGCTCTTTGCTGGAGACGAGGGTGCATATCGTCTGTTGCTACACTGCACTCACCGTGACAGGAGGCTCATGCACTATATTTCAAGTTCTCCATCTGAAATCATGTGATAGCTTTATGTAATAAACAGACCACTGTTCACTGGAAATCTTGCCATTTGCCCGAGCTCATGAGGAGTTCATGAGAGAAGCAGCAATTTCATATTCATGAATGAACTGTTGAATGAATGAATCAAGTGATCCCTTTTACAAATGCAGTCTGAATGATTCCTTCTCAGTGAAACAATGATCTGGTGGCAGAAGACTTGAGTCATACACTACTGTTTAAAAGTTTTTTTTTTCTTCTATTCAGTGACACATTAAATTCTTTAAAAGTGACACCAAGGACATTCATAATGTTAGAAAGGATTTCTATTTCTAATAGAAAAATAATCAAATAATCATCATCAAAAAAAAAAAAACAACTCACTTTATCACAGTTCCCACAAAAATATTAAGCAACACAACTGTTTTCAACACTGACAATAAAAATGTTTCTTGGAAAGCAAATCTGCATTTTAGAATGAATTCTGAAGGATCACGTGATATGTTAGGAATGTTTTCTTAAACCAGACTGACCGTAAATCACAATGGCACATAAAGCCAAAACTTTTTTTTTATATAAAAAATAAGGCCTTGGTGAACATAGGCGACTTCTTTCAAAAACATTTTGACTCCAAACTTTTAAACAGTAATATACACTGTTTTAATGATACTTTTGTATCCTTTTTGATGCTTAAAAGCTCTAGTCCCTGTTCATTATAACTGAACAGAAAAAAAAAATCAATACATGATTCAAAAAAATAAAACATGTAGGCTAAATGATCACAGAACATTAGATTTTGGCTAAACTAGACAATTTTTTAATCCTGACATAACTATTTTTAAACGCAAAACTCTTGTTGCTTATGTGCAACAACATTCTGCAAAATCTTCAATATGACAACAATCAGGACAGTTTTCTGCCCAACCCCCTCCTCATCACCAGACTGAGGCCAATTCATAGTGAGAAAAGAAGAGAAAGCTGGCCATCTTGAGTCTGGATGCTACAAGGCCATGTGTCTGGGTGAGAACAGAGGGATGAGTGAAGAGACCATCAGCCTGTTCTGAAGAGAAAAACTGATCCTCACTGTATCCACATATTCCTATGAGATGAAGACACCCCCCCAGGATCAAGTAATACCCTTTACAGATATTACAGCTAATGAACTGTGTAGGGTTTCATTATGACAGGTCTTGGGGGCAGATGAACAGGAAGCAGTTTCCCTGGGTCAATGTTTTGTCATCTGTGCCTTACAGCAACCGACTAACCAATCAGCAAGCTCACAGCCGAGCGCAAGCCAGAGGGTTCTTCCAATTAAAACGGCCACTTTTGATCAACTGACTTTGTGTCTCTATGGAAACCGCACTCATCCCATGGGTTAATCAGCTGGCATGAAAATCGATCCCCTGATGGTTTGCACTTGCAGCGGCATGTACTAATGCCCCACTACTAACAATCAGTGCTAAGGTCAGACGTCTAGAATTGCTGCATCACCACAGACAGACTTTAAAAACACACATCAGAGGAAGTGAATATTTACTGAACACTTCTACAATCACACATAGAGTGAAAGTGTCTGTTTGGATTGACATACATTTCTGAAATGTGACAGATGTTTAAAGAGGACACGTTCCTCACCAAAAGGACATGAGTTATGAAACAACAGTCTCAGCTTCCTGTGCAGTGTGTTGGAGTGTGTATGCAACAGCTGTGCCTCTCCGTTTTCCCACAGACAAGAGTCTCCAGAGACAGTCATTTCCTACTGCACATACCACAGGCCTGCCTTGACCTCCCTCAAATCTACACTCAATAATGTATGTAATAGTATATAGTATGTACTATATACTGCCTGCTGAAAAAAGACATACTAAAATGCTGGTTTGCTGGTCATAGCTGGTATAAGATGGTCTAGTCTGACCAGCTGAAAAGTGACTACAATCCTTCTAAAACCAGCTAAAAGACCAGCTTGACCATGTTGGGAGACCATCAAGCACATGCAATAGTTCATTTGTGTAATCAGTGCATTTATTTTGACTCATTTACATTTCCTACTTACTTAATTTCATTGAAAATGCCACACATCATGTTCTCACACAATGAAAAATACATCACGGAGCAAAGAGGACACTGACAAACACACCAACAGAAAAGACAGAGCAGGTTACTTCTGGTATAAAACAAAGACTCAGCTTTCCAAACTTTGTCATTTTTTAAAGAAATTCAAACAAGAAATACCGTTTTGTGGCTCTTTAATATATCTTGACAGACTGCTTTAGTGCCTCAGTTCAAGCAGCATGTGAACCGATCATCTCATCCTCTTTACTAGTTATAGCACAAAATAAACATTACTAAACATTAGCATGTGTCTTATTTAAATGGTGGAAGGATGTCTATATATAAAACTTTTCAAGTTCAAGTTCACCAACGTTAATCTACTCTCTTGTCTGGTTTGTTTGTCAGACAAAATGGCAGTTTCGCCGTTATGAACGTTCAGATCGCCTGCCAATCAAACTCATGGTGAAAGGCGAATTTATCATAAGAGCCGCAATATTTACAGTACACAGTGCCAAGTGTCAAGTGTAAGCAGTAATACACAAGTACAAACATCTTGTACACCTGAACACTGACACATACACAACCTAGGATAATCATTTTCTACTATAAATCTGTTTAAGTGATATTAATGCTAAACTGTATAACTATTAAACCAGGCATGACGTTTATTTTGTAATAAGTAGCTAATGTTTCACTAGAAGATCTGAAGATTAATTATGAACAAGAAACCCACAACCAAAGCAAAAACACCCAAACCTGAAAGTGGTTAAATGCACAGTAAATGACGTAGGGAAATGACAGTAAATGATGTAGGGAATTTGTCAAGGTGGGAGTGGAGTACATGTAAAAAACTGTTATCTGTTATTTGGTATTTGAGTTGGTATTTTAAATGAGCAAAGCTTTGGTTCACTTGGCTGTCAGACCAAATCAGCCTGTGGTAAGCTATTCCATTCACTTTCTGCTTTCTCTCACAGACTAATACACACACTTTAGTCAACACAGAAAAAAAAAAGAAGCAGCCTGTGCCAGTTCAAGTAAATGAATTTGACACAGCTTACTTAGAGAAGAGAGAAATCAGCTGAAAGCAAAGCTCTCCTGGGCAAATTCAGAATAGTTGTGCTATTTTTGCACAAATTGTCAGCACAAATTGCATTCAGCACAGATTTTGCATGTAACATGTACCTCATTTGCTAATTCCTGTAGTGAACCGGACACTAAAGCATGTGCAAATAAATGATCAGTGGGCCCAATTCATTCTTATTGAATTTCCCCTTCTTTTTATTCAGCATAAACAAAGAGAAATCAAATTTCATCGGGGTTGGAGATAAGAAATGCTCTGGTGCTGATCAAGCAGAGCCAGAAAATGATCACTGCGCCGCACATTGATGCAGAGATTTGGCTGCATTATTTTAAAATGCTAAACACATTCGGCGCTGACAGATGAACACTGATGTGTTTCCACAGTTACAGGGAGCGTCCCAGATTATTCTTGACCTTTATCTCATTCCTGAACACATTTAGACCAGAACTGAACCACTGAACTGTGTTGACAACAGTCAACTAAACAATGCCAGCACTCTGCACACATTACTGTAAATATGTGTGTGATGGGTCAGAACCCAGTCAAGTGTATTTCCTCACACATGTAGCAAAACTGTAAGAGATTTCAAGCAAACATGCCTGCAAAAAAAAAGCATGTTAATGTCTGTGAAAACTTTATCAACACAAGTTATTATAAAATATTAATTTAATAAATTTATCTACATGTATGATATTTTGACAGAATTGGTGGTAACATGTTAATTACTGTGAAGGATATTAAACTTATCCAAAGCAACTTACATTATATGCAAGGAATACATTTGAACTATATATTTTCTGCCTAGGAATTGAACCCATGACCTTGATGTTGCAAGCACAGAGAACATATTTTAATTTTTTATCTATACACCATCAGAAAGAAAAAGTGAGCAATTTCTCTATATTAATATGCAGAATATCACAGGTATTGCCATTTGCTTTTATTTTTCAGCTTCTAATTCCAATAACTCTTATGTATATACTTTTTGTTAAATTTAAAAATAAAAAGTAATAAAATCAACTGAAATATGAAAAATTAAATGAATCAAAATACATCAAATTAAAAAAAACTTTAATTTAATTTCAAACACATTATTTCAATTATTTTAACTTAATTAAATTTGATAGAAACAGATAGGATCAGAATTTTGCTGATTGAGAATTTCTAACTATTAATAATTAATTTAATTAATTTAAATATTAAAATACAAGTAAATCAAATGAGAATATATTACTTTAAAATATTTTCTGAAATATAATTTTAGTTATTTTAATTTATTTAATTTGAATTTAATTTTAAACTATTCAAACTATACGATATAACAGAAATTTTCATATGCCAATAAAACACACTAAACTGAAACTGAGAGAGACTAGGGTGGGGGGGGGGGGGGGGGTGGAGAAGGAGACAAGGTTGTCTTAGTGAGACAATGTTTATTGGATTAACAGGCTGAACATGGCTCTCAATGAGAGACCACATAACTTAGATTGATAGAGATGCCGATAACTTTGCTGTCTGACATTGAGCTCCAGTGAGAGGCATTGCTGTGCAGATAAAGAGATTAGTACACCGTATGAGAATAACTCCTGCCTTGCTCTCCATCTGCTCTGCAGGGAAGGTACAAGTGTAGCACCTTTGAAGGGATTAATCACAATACAGAGCATCAGTGCTGCACACCAGTGAATATCCCATCATAGTCACATACTGTATTAAAACCTTTGAACCGAGCACATGACCACACCCAATCACCAGTCTGGCTTTCACACATCTCAGCCTGTCAGAGGAGTTACTGCAGGGTAATGAGGTTTTAATGCAGCAAACAAGGAAAACACTGGACAACATGACATGGGAGTATCATATTTCTTCATAAGGGCTCTTAAGTTCAAATTGATTTACTGAAAGCTGGCTGTAAATGCCTGGATTAAACTCAACCCAGCCCTTTAACATGCACTCTTTAGCCACAACTGAACTGATGACTTGTCTGATGTTGTGTAGAAAGTGAGATGTGAAACTGTCAAGTAGTTAGTTCCACCCTTTTAGCAGCAACTGACAATTCCTTCAGTAACCGAAAACTCTACCAATGAATCTTATGGTTAATAACTCTGCAAACATTATATAACATTATATGTTAAAGAGATAGTTCACTGTGAAAGAAAATTGTGTCATCGTGTACTCACCCTCAAGTTGTTTGAAACCTGTATGAGTTTCTTTCTTCTGTTGAGCACTTCAGATATTCTCAAGAATGTTGGTAACCAAACAGTTGCATGTAGCCATTGACTTCCATAGTATTTCACTCATACAGGTTTGGAACAAGTGGAGGTGAATATATACAGGTCCTTCTCAAAAAATTAGCAAATTGTGATAAAAAGTTCATTATTTTCCATAATGTAATGATAAAATTAAACTTTCATATATTTTAGATTCATTGCACACCAACTGAAATATTTCAGGTCTTTTATTGTTTTAATACTGATGATTTTTGGCATACAGCTCATGAAAACCCAAAATTCCTATCTCAAAGAAATTAGCATATCATGAAAAGGTTCTCTAAACGAGTTATTAACCTAATCATCTGAATCAACTAATTAACTCTAAACACCTGCAAAAGATTCCTGAGGCTTTTAAAAACTCCCAGCCTGGTTCATTCTCAAAAACCGCAATCATGGGTAAGACTGCCGACCTGACTGCTGTCCAGAAGGCCATCATTGACACCCTCAAGCAAGAGGGTAAGACACAGAAAGAAATTTCTGAACGAATAGGCTTTGCCCAGAGTGCTGTATCAAGGCACCTCAGTGGGAAGTCTGTGGGAAGGAAAAAGTGTGGCAAAAAACGCTGCACAACGAGAAGTGGTGACCGGACCCTGAGGAAGATTGTGGAGAAGGACCGATTCCAGACCTTGGGGGACCTGCGGAAGCAGTGGACTGAGTCTGGAGTAGAAACATCCAGAGCCACCGTGCACAGGCGTGTGCTTTTGAACCAGAAAACAGCGGCAGAAGCGTCTGACCTGGGCTACAGAGAAGCAGCACTGGACTGTTGCTCAGTGGTCCAAAGTACTTTTTTCGGATGAAAGCAAATTTTGCATGTCATTCGGAAATCAAGGTGCCAGAGTCTGGAGGAAGACTGGGGAGAAGGAAATGCCAAAATGCCTGAAGTCCAGTGTCAAGTACCCACAGTCAGTGATGGTCTGGGGTGCCATGTCAGCTGCTGGTGTTGGTCCACTGTGTTTTATCAAGGGCAGGGTCAATGCAGCTAGCTATCAGGAGATTTTGGAGCACTTCATGCTTCCATCTGCTGAAAAGCTTTATGGAGATGAAGATTTCGTTTTTTAGCACGACCTGGCACCTGCTCACAGTGCCAAAACCACTGGTAAATGGTTTACTGACCATGGTATTACTGTGCTCAATTGGCCTGCCAACTCTCCTGACCTGAACCCCATAGAGAATCTGTGGGATATTGTGAAGAGAAAGTTGAGAGACGCAAGACCCAACACTCTGGATGAGCTTAAGGCGACTATCGAAGCATCCTGGGCCTCCATAATACCTCAGCAGTGCACAGGCTGATTGCCTCCATGCCACGCCGCATTGAAGCAGTCATTTCTGCAAAAGGATTCCCGACCAATTGAGTGCATAATTGAACATAATTATTTGAAGGTTGACTTTTTTTGTATTAAAAACACTTTTCTTTTATTGGTCGGATGAAATATGCTAATTTTTTGAGATAGGAATTTTGGGTTTTCATGAGCTGTATGCCAAAATCATCAGTATTAAAACAATAAAAGACCTGAAATATTTCAGTTGGTGTGCAATGAATCTAAAATATATGAAAGTTTAATTTAATCATTACATTATGGAAAATAATGAACTTTTATCACAATATGCTAATTTTTTGAGAAGGACCGTGTATATATATATATATATATATATATATATATATATATATATATATATATATATATATAATATATATATATATATATATAGAAAGAGAGAGAGAGATTGTACAATATGAAAATTTCTTATCACGATTATAGTTCCAAGGTTATCAGTTTTATCACGGTACTGTTAAAATGAGCTGGAAGTGTTCAAAAAGTACTGACATATAAATCGTTTCACCAAGTTTTAAAAACAACAACAAATAAAATCACTTTTTGTTTGCATAAACACTAAAACAATAACATTACCAATGATGTCCAGGTTTTAAATGACAACACGACTGACAACAGTTTATTTAATAACGTATGAAATGTTCAAATAAAGCTTTGAAGAAGTTTTATAAAATGGTAACCATCACATTTCAGCCTTTTAATAAAGAAAAGGGTTAAGTCAAAATGCTAATCGGTTTTCAGAAACAACATGTCTTCATAATATTTTATAATGTATAATATCTGAGGTTCATTTAAATCAAAGTTTGAAAACCTTTGGCATTTAACACAGTTTTAAGTGAATCCTGGCTTCATACTGTGGATTCATATATTAATATCTGAGGTTCATTTAAATCAAAGTTTGTAAACTTTTGGCTTTTTTGTGGTTTTCTTGGCATGCGAGCCGAGAGGACAGAGAGGGTGTTTGCAGGATTGGGCTGCACCTGTGTGTGATTTATTTGGTGGTGGGGGAGGGGGAGCTCCTCAGAACACTGTCACCCCCTCCGCCTAATTTATTTGATTTCGTGCACATGGAGTGGGGGTTCTGGTCAAACAAGTGTGTGTCGGTTGCTCGTTTGTGTATGTTTGTGTGTGAAGATGGGAGGTTAAGACACATAGCTCTGCTGACGTTTACACTGACCTTTCCAGCACACCATTTATCAGCAGAGACACCACGGGGTATGAATCCATATAGCTTTTGTTAGGATGTCTCTTTCTCTCTGTCCCATCATATCCTCTGCTTCCACATTATGTATCATCAAGCAATATACTTTTAATCCGCATGTAAAGATGGGATATTTGAAAGCTGTCTCTCCAAGTAAAATGAAGGGTCATTTTAATGGCAATGAAGGTTATAATGGGGAAAATGTACCAACAAAGCCTGGTTAGCATCATACTGCATATGCTATTTTAATAACATACTATTTTGATTCACATCAGATTTAAGAAATTGTCAATTTAATTGAGTAGGTTTCATTTTCAGGGCTGTCATTTAAACATTCACATAATACAAATAAAGCTAATGATCTAAAGGGACAATTCACCCAAAAATGAAAATTCTGTCATCATTTACTTTTTGAACACAGAAGAAGATGATATTTTGAAAAATGTCCCAGTGTTCTGTTTGTCCATACAATGAGAGTCAATGGGGTCCAATGTTGTTTTTTGGTGCCAATTACTTTCACTCTTCAGACAAAATTCATTCTTTAAAATATTTTGTGTATCTCTTATTGGGCTCATAATTCTAATTTGAATAAATCATCTGATTAAAAGCAGTATTGTATCACAGTGGATGAATCAAAACAGCTTTGAATCTGCGGTACTGAGCAATTCAGCTGAGATGTCTGCTAACAGAATAGAAATGAACCAATTAAAGCGGCTGCCTGCCCTACAGAGCTCAGTCTGAGAATACATTAGCAAGCTGTGAAGCCTTATCTGCAGACGTGTTTGACACTTTTAGGTGCTCAGTTGGCTGTAGTCAATGCCACAGATTTGAAAGCAGTCGATTATCTAGCAGAAGCATGACTATCTCTGCAGGGAAGGCACTTTACTAACCGTCCCTGCCTCCCTTTAGTGCTACAGATTGTATATGCGTGTTGATTCAGACTGGTACAACAGTTAGCTAAACAAAAAGCCTGTTTTGAGGCCTTTAGATTAATTGGGAGTTTGCACAACCTGGTGTACTTGACAAAATATGAATTTAAAAATGAAATATTAATAAAAGATTTTAAAAATATAACAAGGGCATTTGGTCTCATCCTCAAGGCATTTTTAATTCTATTTCCCTGTCATGAAAGTAATTAATAAATATGCATGCGACGTGTAATTGCATTCTCTTGGGAGCTTTTGTTGCTTTCACATCATGTCAGAATTACCAGAATTACACTTTTCAAACCTTTTATGTTATAATTACAAGTTTGAAACCACTGGGACTTCATGTAAAAACCACCAAAGTGGCAACAGCTTTAAAAAATTAGCAGCCTCTATATAGTACATCATTTTATTACAGCCAGTGTTGACTAGTTTGTTCTTATATTTTTAGCAAGAACGTATTAAGATGAATTTATGTGTTGAAATGTTTAGCCGTCATCAACAATAAAGCTGCTCTTCCTTATTGCTATAGAAACAAATTATTTCTGAGTTCAAGGATGTGAACATCTTTCAGTGAAATCTCAGAGTTGCCATTTCATAACTACAGTAATTCTGAAAACACGAACACAGCTTAATTACGGTGTTTGTAAGGCAGCATTGCACTGATATGCATTGATATGCTAAAAAATTCTTGTTAGGGTTTATTCTGATTCCTAAGCACAAAAATTACACTTCTGAAATTAATTCAGCTTGAACCGCCTAACTTAGAGATTCCATTCAGACTTTAAGTAAATATAATACCAAAAATTATTAATAAATATTATATTTAGGTACATATTATGCTTTAAGAAATTAAGGCTACATTTACACTGCTGCGTTTTCGTTTTAAACCGCATAACCTTTGCTATGGTTACACCTGTTGTTTACACTACTCCGGCATTTTCGACCCCGAAAACTGAGACTTTCGAAAACGCTGCAGACCCCGTTTTAGTTTGAAAACTCTGGGGTTGCATTTTAGTGTAAATGGATCAAAACGGAGACTTTTGAAAACAATGGCGTGGCTGCCCACATTCGCTCTGCGTATCCTTGATGACCGTGTAAACAATAACATCATGCTCGTTGTACCCGTATACATATCTATGGTTGTACCTGCATGATTGGTCACGTGACATGCGAGGTTGTGTAGTGTGGACGGAAAACGTTTCTGAAACGCATTGAAAACGCCAGTGTAGACGAGGATCGTTTTCATTTTCAAATGACGTTTTAAAACGAAAACGTACTAGTGTAAACAGGGCCTTAAGCTCAATAAAATTCCGAAATCTCCATGCGATGACATAATTATAATATTTACATACAGAATTCAAAATTTGCATTATGTTGCAGCATTTAATTTACTCATAATATAATATTTTTTAAATGGTAAAAAATATGTAATTAAAGGGATAGTTCACACAAAAATAAAAAAATTCTACCATTTTATCAGAATGAGCTTTATTGCCAGGTATGTTCACACATACGAGGAATTTGTTTTCGTGACAGAAGCTTCTGCAGTGCAACAGAACAAAAACACAGATGATAAAAGAATTAAAAAAAAAAAATAGAAAGTGTAAGGAGTGAGTAAGGAATATAAATATTGAAATTTGTATGTGCAGGTATATTACAATAGACTGTTTTGTACAGGTATATTATGTGCAAATTTGAAGTGTAGACTAAGTATGTGTGTTAGATAAATAAGTGTATGAGTGTATAAATAGTGTTGTGTATTCCACAGTTATTGTCAAGTGTTTGTGAGATGGATTGCCTGAGGGAAGGAACTGTTCCTGTGTCTGGTCATTCTGGTGCTCAGAGCTCTGTAGCGTCGACCAGATGGCAACAGTTGAAAAGAGGGAGTGTGCTGGATGTGAGGGGTCCAGAGTGATTTTGCCAGCCCCTTTGCTCACTCTGGATGAGTACAGTTCTTGGAGAGAAGGGAGGGTTGTACCAATGATTTGCTCAGCATGAGAAATGCTGAGAAATATATATGAGAATATATATTTATATATGAGAAATGCAAATGTAGTTTGTTTTTAGTAATCAGGCTTATGTCACTCCACTCCACACCTCCGGCTCAGAAGCAACATGGTTCTTCACATCCTCTTTTAGTGTTTGTACTGAAAGCTGGCTTGAAAGGTTTTGAAAAACCACCTTCCATTAGTGGCAATTACATATCAATTGACTGTCTTAATTTCCCCCTATCGGTGCATCAATTCCCTCGTTGCTTAAAGCCCAGCAAGTAAAGCTCATCCACACACACATCCATACACACCAGCGCCCTCCCTCTTCATTCTTCAGCACTGACATATTGCCCATCATGTCTGTCTGGCTTTCTGCCTGATCACTCTATCAGGATGTAATTTGAGCAGCCGTTCAAAGCCCAGGTCGTTAGCATGAAATATGATGAAGCACCCGAATCCCAGAGCACTGTCCGGCAGCTCGCTTTTCATATTTCCCTCAATCCTACAGGGTCATTAATAATTCTGTTCAGATGGTTCTATAATGGCTATCATATTTTTTTCCTCACAAGATGGAAAATCTCATATTCACTGCTGGGCCCTGACCTCAATCCTATATGAACAATAACTTTATGAATGACAGGCTGGGTTAAAGCTGGGCTGATGAAAAAATCAAGTAAATATTAAATTAGCAGACTTGAGCCTGGTTAAAGGTGAAGGGTGTCATTTCAACTCCGCTAGTGTCACCAAACAGAAAAGAAAGAAAGAAAATAAATAAATAATAATAATAATAATTATTATTATTTAACATAATGAAATATTACAAATACAACATTTTTACACCTGTCAAAAAATATATCATTTATGTAATACTGATACAGAAAAACAAGAGCTTCAGTAGAACAACAGGTAACTGCGGTCAGATGAGATGTTGTCAGGCCATACTGTATGTCAGTAAAAACAAATTTTCCTGTCCAGGTTCGTAGCATGCTCTTCAAATGCACACACAAATGCAGTCAGCTCATTAGTAGAGACTAAAGAGTTGTGAGAAAATATGATGTGGGTCAGATCTTCGTCATGTTTTGCAGCGGCAGGTCTTAAAGTAATAGCAGCCAAAAAATCTAATAATCTCTTTAACTTTAATCAATTTCTGTATGTTTCCTACTTGCTGAAGGGCACAGATAAATATGACTTTTATTAAAATGGGTTTATTTGAAGATTGTTTTAAGTTCACTTAAATTAGAAGCTATTTTTTAAAGTCTAATACATTAAAATTGATAGCTCTTAATTATACTGTAATGTTGAATGGCTAAAGTTAATGGTTAAATATAAGAAAAAAAAATGTATAGAGACATTAGTAGTATTGGTAGTGATACTCGCCTTCATAAAAAGATTTAATTAAACAAACATTTAAAATATACTGTCTTTATGTTGTTTCTTAATTAATTTGAAGATTGAATGGGAAATTGTTGCAACAAAATAATATTTAAAAACTTTAAAGTGGAATTAATTGTGAGTAATTTCAGAAAAATGTGTGATTATTGAGTTGTTTTTAATCCATTGACAGCACTAAATGTAATATAATATCATATATCATATCATGTCATATAATATATAATATTTAAAAATTGGAAAATTTGTTGGAGAAATTTAAGGGAAAATTCGGTCCTTATTGGGTGAATTATCCCTTTAAGAATACAGTAAGAATTAGGAAGAAATTGCATTTCTTTCCTACACTGTCTGAAATGCAACAAAGGGAATATTTTGCAATCCTCTGAGATCCAATGCAGTATTTCTACCTGTGACAGAAGGCTATACACCAGGGGTGGCGAACTCCAGTCCTGGAGAGCCACAGCCCTGCAGAGTTCAGCTCCAACCTGAATAAATATTCACCTGCATGTAGCTTCCAAGTAACCATTCAGACCTTGATTAGTTTGTTTAGGTGTGTTTGATTAGGGTTAAGGCAAAACTCTGCAGCGCTGCGGCTCTCCAGGGCCAACGTTCGCCACCCCTGCTATACACCGTTGCCTGGTGTTCACATTCTCAGGACTGTATTCTCAGAAAGCTCTCTCCAACATATCAGGCTGAGACTCCCGCTGGAGTTGACAAACAGGATGATGGATTAGTTCCTCTCTGAGCCTTCGCAGTAAACAGAGTATGTACAGCCCCTCATTATTAAAGAGAAAGCAAATCCAGTCCTAATGCCACACCACCAGGAGGTATTTCTAGGCACTCTTTCAAGACTAGTACCTTGGCCCTGGGACTCTCAAGGGCCTTAAATAAACCAGGCAGAGCACAAGGCCACAGGAAGCATAAGTTCAGCGGTATAGAAAGAATTCAGCCTAAAAATATACAAGCATGAGCAAAAACAGAATATGCACCGGTGTTCCCCATGGCATTAGAGGAATGTGGCCCTACAGAGACTCGAGAAAGATGCCTCAGATGATGAAATGAGGTTTATGACCTCAGATGTGTGTCTGTGAGCTAAACGCCAATCTGTAGTGGATTAACATGTTGTTGCATCTACTTGAACACAGAAACAAGCTATTGTACGTGAGATGAAAAAAATACACAGGTGGGACAGGTGACAGCACTGTACAGAAACTTTTATTATTTATGTACAGAACTTGCCATTCTGCTTGGGACAATGAATTTGTAGGTCAATAAGAGATTAGCACAGCATCTCAGAGCAGGGATGAATGAGGTCTCAAACGGGTCAAACTTTGTCAGCAAAGGAAAGAAACAAGGGACTCTGGTATGACATGAAGTTAAAAAGACAGAACGGCAACTTCCTCTTTTCTTGTGTGGTTTTAAACTGTTTTTTTGTGGTTCGATTTAAAAGTTTCTGTTTCTCATATTGTCCCTTGCGATCATGAGTAAGAAAAAAGTGGGTATATATTTAAAAAGAACAGATGTTAAAAGATAAAGATAAATAACTTTTAAAGATTTGCATCTAGTGCAAACAGTCAGACACCATAAATGCCAGAGTTTACATCTAAAGTAATTTATTAACCATCTTTTCTTTTAGAATTAAATTCAACAAAAAGTTACACCGCAAAAGTACACCCCACGGTCTATGAGCCCACAAATCATGGCCATGTTAGGGGTGTTTTTGACAGGAAATCATTATGCTGTCATAAAAACCCTACACCTGCCAACCAGCACTAAACGGGTTCTTTGATGTTGACTCTTTTAAGATGAGAGCCAGTGTGCAACAAGAAACAATGAGAGGGAGAGAGAATGAGGGAGGGAGAAAGAGTGAAACTCCTATCTGCTGAGCATGTCATCTTTAGACCTTCGGAAGTGGTCTTAGCTAGAAAACAGATATGAAACTGTCGATAACACAAACCACACCTTTCTTCAGCTCAAAAGTTTCTGTGCTGCATTTTCGTATATAGACACAAAGGAAAATGCTATTTCTCTAAAGCTGTCCTTTCATTGCTTATGAGATTAATAAAAATAGACACAAGTGAAACAGTTGATGAAGCACAATAAGAGAGGAAATACATCTTCTGAAACTCGTGTGGACAAAAAAAATAAAAACCTCGATCTAGTGTTTCTGATCAACATCATTTAAAAGTTTGGTGTCAGTAAGATTTTTTTTTTCTCTTTCAAATAAATGCTGCTCTTTTGAACTTGGAAAAAAACATTGATAATAATAAGAAATGCTTTTTGAGCATCAAACCAATATATCAGAATAATTTCTGTAGGATCATGTGACACTGAAGACTGGAGAAATGATGCTGTCACAAATCAGACCTATGTGGGTCTCTCCGATGGCCGCCAGAGGGCACCCTCACCTGAGCATTACTATTCACCCCGGACTCCATTTCCCATAATCCCATACTGGACTGATTACCGGCACAGGTGTTGCTCATCACTGGCCTATTTAACCAGCGTTCACACTCACACACGGTGAAGTCTTGTTTTGCCCTGGCTGACATTTCTAAGCGGTTTCCCTGCCTTTCTGAGTGTATTCTGTGTATGACCCTGGACTGTTTGACTATTCTGATTCTCTGCCACCTACCCTTGTGATCTTGTTACCTGGAACTCTGATTGTTTGCTGGTTGCCCCGACTCCTGCCTGGTATTGTTTCTGTCTCCACCTTGCCTCTGATATTCCTAACATTGTTGATTGACCATTGCCTGTTGTTAACCTTGATTCACTCAATAAAGAGCTGCAAATGGATCCACGAGCTTCTGACCAATCATTTATAGAAGACTTCGCCAACCTCAGATCCAGCGGCGGTCTATCAACTATCCTCCGAGGTTTCAGCCCAAGCTAATGTATTAGCATCTCACCAACAGCCACTGCAATGCCTCACGTCTCTCACGGAGGAACTGGTCGTGCCGCCACCGAACCCATCTACGCCCGAGCCTCAATCAACTAACGCATCAGCAAGCCCTCACACTGCTAACCCTCGACTCTCCTTACCAGAGTGGTTTTCAGACACTCCAGATAAGTGTAAAGGCTTCCTCTTACAATGTTCTCTGTTTATGGATCAACAACCATTGTTATATCCCACAGACAACAGTCGCGTGGCTTTCATCTGTTCCCTGCTGACTGGAAGGGCGTTGGACTGGGCTACAGGTGTATGGGAGGGCGGAAGCTTGTCATTTCCTTCCTTCAACAAATTCCTTCGTCAGTTTTGAGAGGTATTCGAGCACTTGGCCTGTGGCAAAGAGGCGGGCGAACAGTTGCTTGCACTTTATCAAGGCAGAGATACCGCAGTGGATTACTCTCTCACTTTCCGCACGCTCACAGCCCAAACCGGTTGGGATACCGGCCCCCTGAAGCTGCTTTACCCCAAGGGATTATCCGCTGAGTTACAGTCAGAACTGGCCTGCTGCGACGAGGTGAAGACCCTGGAACAGTTCATCAATCTCTCAATCCGCCTTGACAACCTACTATGCTCCTCACAACATTCACGTGCTTGATCACCCACCTCCATAACCATGCCAGACCCTAAACCCATGCACATCGGAGTCACTCGTCTATCGTCAGAGGAGAGAGAGCGCAGGATGAGAAACCATCTATGCCTTTACTGTGGGTTGCCAGGTCATCTGAGAGCCTGCTGCCCTACTAGACCAACCTCCAAAGATGAATTCTAGTCCATATACTCTTGAGGTGAACATCTCTTTAACCATTACCAATGTCACGGTTGAGATGAGGGCTTTGATAGACTCTGGGGCAGCGGGAAATTTTATTGATATCAGTTTTGCCAACACGCATAACCTTTCTCTTCCATGTGAATCCCGACTGGCTGTGGCAGCATTGGACACACGAAGGACTGGCTCCCTCCACACAGAACTCATAAGTCTCTTCGCCATCGATTCACCACAGAGCCCAGTTATCCTTGCACTACCCTGGCTGGAGAGACACAATCCCAGATTTCCTGGACCACTAAACGGATTCAACAATCGTCAGAACCCTGTCAAAAGGAATGCCTGCAGTTTCAACCAGGTGTCATAACCTCCACTCACTCTCCTCAGTCAAAAGTTACAACTGGATCAGATCTCCCGATTGAATATCAAGATCTCCCGGAAGCATTCAGCAAGTCAAAAGCTTCTCAACTTTCACCACATTGGTCCAGTGTTTGCGCAATCAACCTGCTTCCTGGATCGATGCCTACGAAAGGTAGAGTGTTTTCCCTATCTCAACCAGAGTCTGAGGCCATGAGGGCATACATCGAGGAAGAACTGGCCAAAGGTTTCATCCACCTCTCCAGCATCAGCAGGGTTTTCTTCGTAAAAAAGGATGGAGTTTTAGGGCCATGCATTGATTACCGAAGTCTGAATGATGTCACAGTTAAGTTTCGTTATCCCCTGCCACTGGTTCCATCTGCTCTGGAGCAACTGCACTCTGCCAGATATTTCACCAAGCTCGATCTCCGCAGTGCCTACAATCTTATCCGTATCCAGGAGGGAGATGAATGGAAAACAGCCTTCTCAACCACATCTGGGCACTATGAATATTTGGGTATGCCATTCGGGCTTTCCAACAGTCTGTCTGTCTGTCTTCTAAGCCTACATTAACGATGTGTTCCATGATCTGCTCAATCACTGGGTCATTGTCTACATTGACGACATATTCATCTACTCTGATTCCCTGGAGACGCATGTGAAACACGTCAGAGAAGTTCTGCAAAGTCTAATAGACCATCAGTTGAATGCAAAGAGAGAAATGTGAGTTTCATCAGATGCAAGTGTCCTTCCTGGGCTACATCATCAGCGTTGAGGGGGTCGCCATTGATGACAAGTTCAGTCCATATTAGACTGACCACAACCAAGGACCGTAAAGGAACTGCCCCAACGACCGAACTTGTGTGCCAGTCGATCTTCGTCAACGTGTGTTGCGTCTGGTACATGATTCCCCCAGCTCAGGGCACCCCGGGATTACAGCTTCAATTCAGCTGTCCTGAACGCTTCTGGTGGCCATCCCTATCGCCGGATACAATTACATTTGCTCAGCAATGCCAGGTCTGTAACATGTCCAAATCCTCTCACCAACGCCCTGCCGGTTTATTACAAGCCCTTCCCGTTCCTCAATGCCCATGGTCTCATATAACCACTGACTTTGTTACTGATCTCCCCAACTCCAGAAACCACACCACCATTCTGACAGTAATTAATAGATTTTTCCAAGGCCTGCCAACTCATAACCTTACCCAAATTGCCTACTGCTTTTGAGATCACTGAAGCTCTGTTGGAACAGATCTTCTACTTCTATGGCCTTCCCAAGGATACAGTTTCTGACCGAGGCCCACAGTTCACCTCTAGAGTCTGGAGGGCTTTCTACCAACAACTCCACATCAACATCAGTCTCACTTTTTCCCTGGTCGGGAGAGCCCTCCGAACTACCTGCTGTCACGACTGGTTAAGGAGAGGTGAGAACACATGGAATACAGCTCACGTCCATCTACAAAGAGTAGTGTGTCGAACCAGGGAACAAGCCGATCGTCGGAGAAGGGAGGTACCTGAATATATCCCTGGGCAATGGGTCTGGCTCTCCACCAGGGACCTGCAACTTCGACTACCCAGGAAAAAGTCCCAGGTACGTGGGTCTGTTCAAAATCCTCAGGCAAATTACCCCAGTTTCATATCGTTTAGATTTACCTGCAATTTACCGTATATCACCCACTTTCCATGTCTCCTTGCTCAAGGCTGCCGGTGGACCCGGAGGAGAGAGGGACCAGGACGAGGTCGCAGACGAGGGCACTCCTCCCATAATCGTGGATGGTGAGGAGGCGTATCAGGTCAGAAAGATTCTAAATTTCCAGACGCAGAGGACGAGTGCTGCAGTATCTGGTCGACTGGTAAGGATATGGCCCCGAGGAGAGGTCCTGGGTTAATGCCCATGATATCCTGGATCCCACACTCACCCTTGAGTTTCATTAAGCCCATCCAAATCGACCCGCACCTCGTCCCCGTGGAAGGCCAAGGCGTCAGTCAGCCCCTCATGTCCAGAGCTGCTCGCAGGAGAAGGGGCTCTGTCACGAATCATACCTCTGTGGCTCTCTCTGATGGCCACCGGAGGGCACCCTCACCTCCGGACTCCATTTCCCATAATCCCATACTGGACTGATTACCGGCACAGGTGTTGCTCATCACGGGCCTATTTAACCAGCTTTCACACTCACATACACTGAAGTCTTGTTTTGCTCCGGCTGACATTTCTAAGAGTTTTCCCTGCCTTTCTGAGTGTATTCTGTGTATGACCCTGGACTGTTTGACTATTCTGATTCTCTGCCACCTACCCTTGTGATCTTGTTACCTGGAACTCAGATTTTTTGCTGGTTGCCCTGACGCCTGCCTGGTGTTTCTGTCTCCGCCTTGCCTCTGATATTCTTAACACCGTTGATTGACCATTGCCTGTTGTTAACCTTGATTCACTCAAAGAGCTGCAAATGGATCCACAAGCTTCTGACTGATCATCACACTGACAATTCAGCTTTACATCACAGGAATAAATTACATTTTAAAATATATTCAAATAGAAAAGTTATTTTACATTGTAATAATTTTTCACAATATTACTATTTTACAGTATTTTTATCAAATAAATGCAGCCTTAGTGAACTTCTTTCAAAAATATATTTGAACAGTATAGTGTATAAGAAACCATGCACACAATAACTTGTTGACATTAAACTCAAAACAACTGCTAATATTAAACCCCACATTAACAGTTGCACATTTCAAGGCTTTGTGTCACCTTTGAGTTTGTTACATCCTTTTTACATTCTTGAGAGTGAGACTGTTTTAAAACCTAGCAAGTTGTCTTACTGAATTCACAGACAGCTGTCTTTCAGGCAATATGGATATCCTAACTGAAATAAACCTTTGAAACACCATATGCAAACAGTGCTTAAAGGGGTAATCAGATGCCCATTTTTCACAAGTTAATATGATTCTAAGGGTCTAAGGTAAGACAAGTCTAGTCTGTGCTGAAACACTACTGTCAATCAAACTGTTTTGGGAGGGGCCTGTCTGTGTGACATCACAAAAACAGGCATCTGAGATCGGCTCGATTTGAGAAAGGGGTAAAGGTTTGAGCAGATTAAAAAAAACACTGTGTGGATTTTTATCATTATAAGGTGGTTGTGTACACACGCTGCCAACACATTTCAGTTCAAACAACTTGTAAAAGTGCATGTAGCAACTGATGACCCCTAAAAATGCACTGCACATAAAAATACTGGGTAAATTTTCAATTTGACATTTTAATTGACACTTTTTGCCTTCTCAGTAAATGTTGCCTTTGTCTAATTTGACTAAAACTAGTTTTAGCAGCATAGTTGTTGCTCACTAGAACAGCTTCTGTTTAATGCATTCCATTCTTTGGACAATCTTGTATTTGTCACATCTGTTCAGACAATCCATTGCTTTCTCTCTGAGTGAGGAGTCGGTTTGTAGAGATGACAGCACACAAAGGACCTTTAATGGAGTTACGACACAGGGCATCAAAGCTGTGATATTATAATCACTAGTGATGGACTCTGGCTGCTGATGTAATTCTCTCTACCGCCTGTTCTGTCCTCAGAGCTACGTACTGTTCCGTATGACAACCACTTTACCTCTCAGATACATTACATGGTAAAATTAAGCTTCAAGTTAAACAGTTTGACTGAGCCTTGAATAGGTATTGCAAGACAAAACACCTTGGTGAATACACTACCGTTCAAAATTTCAGGCTCAGTAAGATTTTTCTTTTTGAAGAAAATTAATACTTTTATTCAGCAAGAATACAATAAATCGATCAAAAGTGGCAGTAGGCATTTCGTTAGTTACAAAAGATTTCTATTTCAAATAAATGTTATTTAAACTTTCTATTCATCAAAGAATCCAGGAAAAACCCATGGTTTACACAGAAATATTAAGCAGGACAACTGTTTTCAGAATTGATAAGAAATATTATTTTATTTTTTAATTTTTTTGTGGCAAGCCAGCATATTTGAATGATTTATGAAGGATCATGTGACACTGACGACTGGAGAAATTATGCTGCAAACTGAGCTTTGCATCACAGGAATAAATTACATTTTAAAATATATTAAAATAGAAAACATTTTAAATAGTAATAATACTTCAGAATATTACTGTTTTAATGCATTTTTGATCAAATAAATGCATCCTGGATGTGCATAAGACTTAATAAACTTCAAAAAATCGTACAGACCCAAAACCTTTTCCAACAGTTGTAATTGGTAGAAGTACATATACTGAATAGCCACAGTCCATTTTCATACTCCACATCTGTGTCCAATCAGTTCAACAGAATTGATTTGAACAAACATGTAGCACGCTATGGGTGGGCACCTCTGCTCATTTCTTATTATTCTCCCATAACCCTTAGCTTTACAGCCCTCACAGCTGCCAGCATTATCCTTACTGGCGGTGAAAAGGAAACCTCAGAGCGACCACATCAACACATGTGGCCTGATGGTTCCCATGCACATTATAGTTTCAAATATTTCCCTTTTCATCTTAATGTAAACTTGTCTTCTCAACTAAATGCTCAAGTGGATATGGAAACTTCCTCTAGCCACAAAAAAAGAGAGGATCACTTTAAAGTGCTTGCCAAATATTCTCAAATATATAACATTTCCAGCCTACAATAACATAATATTTCAAATGACAGTTTATTTAGGTAAAAACTTCCCAAAACTCTCCGCCTTTGGCCAAAATCCCACACTTGGGGAATTTTTCTGGAAGATGAGTATTGTCGGGAATGCTAACTCTGGGATTTAAAGCCAATGGAGACTCCAAGTGCACATCTGGCAGACGACAAGCACCTCTCTGCCCACTCCACTGCTCTGCATTAAAATACAGAATGCTCGGGTCATGGCACCAAAAATGCAACATCCTCCCAAAATCCCAGCACAGACAGGCTGAATAATTAGAGAGATCAAAAGAAAAAGCTATAAATAAACAGAAAATGGAGCAAGCATCTTAGTGTAAGACATTCGCAGTCAATGAATCACACTAAAGGATTCTTAAATTGCAAGTAAAAGAACTTTAAAGCATCTGAGTGCTTATTTAATGCATATTTATTTTACCACCCATATTGACAGGAAACAGTATTCACACAATCCGCCCAAGCTAAACAAGAAGCATAGGTGTTAAATATGCAGTTTCTATTCAGATGATTTGAGCAGTTAATAGCCACAGTTTGGGTTCTAATTAAGGTAGATTATTATCATTTGGATGTAAATATATGAATGAATGAATTTATTTAAAAATAAATTACTTTTCATTTTCTTCTGTATAAACCTGCAGTTCAGTTATTTATCAGAAACGTCCTTCGGTTGCAGTCACATAGCTGCTTCTTGACTATCTTGCTGCTTGAGTATGTGTGAAATGACTTAAACCTTGATTATTTCCTTTGAAGAGATGGAGAACTGTGTGTGAAATGAAGAGACAGAGCAAGTGTAATGTGAGAAATCTTAGCACCAGTCCAAACCATAAAGGCTCATTCACAATTTGGAGGGAACATGAAGCATCTGTTTTGATGGTCTGTGCCTTTTTCTGGCCTCTTGGCTCTCGCTGAGATTCGGTCGCAAAGTCATTCTCCGGAACGTTCTGCAGCAATTATTTCTGCCTGCGGCAGTTAAACGGCAGGAACAGCTGGGGTGGAAGTCTGATGTCTTGGGGGAGTGTGTATTATTGTATGTACTTCAGTGTGATTTAGGGCTCTGTTAGCTCACAGGCCCTACCAATGACAAATGAGGGTAAGGATGGAAAAATGACATTTACGGATTTTATAGGTCTCACAGAAACCACAGCATACAGCTTAGCTGAAGATTTACTTGCCTGTGTTCTTTAAGTACTTCTTCACTTACAAACCACAAGTCTTCTTCTTGTAGTACTGGCATCCTGCCTAGAAGGTGCTGGAGCAATGAGAAGAGACGCTCTCAAATTGCCGGTCACATATTTGGAGGAATGGGATTGAAAATGAGGGGGAAATGAAAGAGATCTCTTTCAGCCCCATTGGCAGGAATCTGTTCAAATCCGAGGGCTACCTGAACAACATGAAATCAAAACGGACCTAAATAGGAGTTCCTGTTCTTATAATGCCCAATCCATCGGTGTATATTCTTCCAAGGGACTGTCTTTGTAATGTAAAAACTTGTTCCGTGTCTGAAATGCCTTTCTTAGCGCCACTGTGGCCGCAGGCTACTAGTTAATGTGACCAATGCAGCTATTTATACAACAAAAAATGAGTTTTTAATGAATTTTTAATTGATCGTTTACACCAATTTTTTCAGTAAGTGAATCTAAAAATCCTTATGCTATTAAGATTCTTTCTCAAAGAATGTATTTTTCATTTGCTTAAAAAAACCATACTCAACACAATGCTGGTCGGGTTACTTTTAATGCATGAATGTATACGCGTGAAAACCTCCACTGATATGGTTGAGGGAAGTGATGGATAAAGCCATCAAAAATCATTTAAAGCAGGCATCAGATGAAACTTACAGTTGAACAATGTCTTACACAACATGTCTCTTACTAAATAACCCTCCGGTCCTCTCAGTCATCTCCTGGTGTGTGATTATCATACAATCTGAATCACCCTCAGCACAGCTGTCCGCTTCTTTTTTTACTTCCCCTTGATTTCTTGCTACCACCAATTGTTCTCCATTTGCTGGCACATATTCACACACTTCTCCCTCCCCTTATTCTTCCTTTCTCTGCCTCTAAATGTTTCTTTTAAATTACCTGTCAAATATCAAACTTTACATGTGGTAGTGTGGAATATATGAAGGCCAGGAACATCCTGATTTGAAGTTCTCATTATATTAGGACAAAACAGTTCTCAGGTATTCTTCTGCTTTTTCATCTGTTCTGCTTGAGCATTTGCTTCCTCCCTACTTGACTATTGTGCTCAGCCCTCTATTAGAACTCTCAGTGGCTTTTAAGGTGGCTCGGTCGTAGGATGCCACTAGTAATAGGGGTTACTGAGCCTGGTGTGAAAAATCCTGACTGGCCTGCGTTAAACCCAGACTTGAACCTCTAAAATCAAAAGTCAGACATTTCAATATGAGCTCAAAGATTTTTCATGAAATAATTTTCATGAGATTTATGCTACACATGTGAATTTTGCACTGTAAAAATGTTTTTTAATATAGCCGTAGTTTATCTCATGGCATTGGCAATTTGACAAAATACACTTGTAATAAATGCACATAAAAAAAAAAAAAAAAAAGACTATTCAAAGAATACTGGAGTTTTACAAGCAACTACTGTTTCAGTCTTTCTACTTTAAAATGTCATGTTTAATTCAATGTGTTTAATTACAATTACAAAATGTAATAGCAATTTACTAGCAATTTCAGAAATGGGAAATTTTAGGATAAATATCTGAGACAATGTGGATTCAAATTTGAAAGTTAAATCCAATCCTGATGTAATTTTTCTCCAGGAACAACTCCTTAACTGTGAGATCAGAATCTGGACAGTCTGGATGATATTGTAAGACTAAGCATTAATAAAACAAACATTTACACACATATAAACTTATATTTTACTTAAAGTAAATGTACATTGTTTTTGAAAAGGAGTAGATTTTTTTTTTTTTTTTCCTTTTACTGCAAAACAAGACTGAGAAATAATGAATTTTGATAGGAAGCTTTTCAAGTTTTACCAAACCATTCAGTATATCTCAACTTTGGCTTCTTCTGAAAGATCGTCTTCAAGCTTAAAACAGATACTGGAGTTTCTTCGGCCCATGGGTTTTAAAATAGAGGAGGCACACTAATTGTATTGGTCTGTCCCTGCCGATTATTATTATTATTTGCTTAACCGCTTTAAAATGGCTTTTTGGTAGCTTTTCATCAGAAAATGTAAAGAAACGACACGCATACAACAATATAATAAAATTTCACTTACCT
Source organism: Cyprinus carpio (assembly GCF_018340385.1). Classification (NCBI taxonomy): domain Eukaryota; kingdom Metazoa; phylum Chordata; class Actinopteri; order Cypriniformes; family Cyprinidae; genus Cyprinus; species Cyprinus carpio. The sequence goes on from NC_056590.1 coordinate 18,225,347, forward strand.
GTTCCATCACCTAAAGCAAACATCCATCCCTTCTTAAAAGTCTGTGTTAAAAGAGAGCTGCCTGTTGTGCCATATAATTAAGCCGACTGCTATATTCTATATCCAGCTTAGACGTGTTTTCCCTTTTTTTAATTTGTAAATATACTGTTTGAATGACAGCTTGTTAAATCTGTTGGTGATCAAATATTCAATATCGCTACTCATCATAAGTACTTGGATCATTATCAGTGCAGCGCGAGACGTTCAAACTAATATCGTGTTATGATTGGCTGATATATCGGAAGGGTGGCTAGCCTCCTCTATGAGGTTTCTTTTCTCAACACTCCTCATAGCTGAAAGTGAACACTCAATGTTGATTGGCTAATTTTATTTACCAACTGAGGCACGAGAGCTCATCTCTCCCTCGGCCTCCCTCTGCCCTTCTCAATCACCTAGTGGTTGTAATTACATCAGCAGATTCGGCACATTAGCGATAGAAATGCAGTGCTTAGCGACTTCATTAACATTTTATGATATTACAACTGTGAAATTACAAACAAAAAATACACATTCTGAGATATGAACTGAAATTAATTGTCAATTTTATTAACATTAAATAGTCCTCCTCCCATTTTCACCTCAAAATTTTGTATAATTTTCACCTCTGGGTTTTGGAGAAACTGGTTGAATCAAAAATGTATTGCTGGAATTAATTTTCCTGCAGTTAAACTTTCAAAATGCATTTTATAGCAGCTCTGACACAATGATTAAAGATAACAGCCAGACAGACCACAGCAACTAGTCTTAAAAGAGTCTGGTCTTATAAAAGATGCCGTAATATTTCAAATCCAGCAACATGAGCGGGGTAGCTGCAGCTCTTCAGGTCCTACAGTATGTGTCTGTGAGAGAGGGCTGCTCCATTAAGCCAATCGCTGACAAACACTGGTATCATTTGGACAGATTATCCTGCCATACAAGCATACGGGACCCGGAGAGAGATTAATTTGAAAGCGTTATAGAGTATTACTCATTCATATAATCACATTGGTATGAATTAGCATAATCCTCAACACTATTCCTTGAGCATGACCAGTAATTATTTTGGTTAGCAGACACTATGAAGGCATGAAAAGCAGAGGACATTATCATTGTAATAATGTCTGTAGACCAACGCCTGTCACACTAATCAGCACTCTCACAAAAAAAAAAAAAAAAAAAACAATGAAGGATTCTTTTCCCCGGAGGGCAGCCCCCTGTACACAACCCTTGGCCATTCCTAGAAACCCCAAGACTGAAACGTGTGTGTGGGAACATGCTTCAGATAATAATACAATTCTTTAAGAAAGCATTCCTTCAGTTTGTAGCCAAACCAATGCATGACAGTGCTGTCAGTCACATGATCTTTCAGAAGGGGGCGTATGCCAAAGCCTGATTCACAATAGAGCCCCAAGCTATTGTCCGACACAGAGCACAGCACATTTCCATATTGTCTAAGCCTGGCAAGCCACCAGCCGCTGGTTTTTCCACTGCTTACAAACACTTTCTTTGAATAGAGTTAATGTTCTACTTGCTTTGATGGAAAACAACCCCACAGATGGGTACAGTGGCAAGAAATAATGGAATAACATGGGTAATGGCCCTAATCGCATCATTTTACCATGCTGTTGTGTTCCCATTATTGATTTGCTTTGACATACACTACTGAAAGCAAAGAGATGAGGGAAATTCAATGATGTGGCTTATTCTTATTACAGGGCCATTATCAGAACAAGTGACATTATTGTGCTGTCCGATTTCATCCTGGTAAGGATTCAAGCTAAACAGAACTAGACAGAATTTTCAGGCACCACTGACACATTACCAATAAAAAAAACAGCATAATTATGCCTCATTTTGTCTAAAGTATAAACTGGCATCACATGCATCCTTTACCATCTTGGGTAACAGATTGATTTTATATAGGTAACAGACATAAAAGTAGAGATCTTACCTACACTACCTGACAAAGTAAGCATCACGCCTCATATTTTGTTTTCCAAAAGAGCTTCTTGGCTCTCTGTAAGGCTAATGTTGCTAAAGCTACCATTGTCTCTGCCTGTTTTCACTAATGCTGCCTTCATGTACTACCAGAATGATCGTGAATAGGAATGTGGTAGTTGAAAATTGTGTTTGGAAGCAATGTGAGGATCAGTAACACGGTCACCACCAGTTAAACCGTAACACCAGTGGTATGCCCGCGAGCATGAGCTCTTGAAGCTTCGCACTCTTCTGAAAAGGGAGGCGGGAGCACCAGCTCATTTTCATTTAAAGGGGACATGCACATAAACAGCGCGTTTTGGCTCATACCCCAAAAGTGCCAATTTCAACAAGCTATAAAAAATGATCTGTGGGGTATTTTGAGATAAAATTTCACATACACACTCTGAGGACATCAGAGAACAATTACAGAGCTACGGTCTCTGTCTATAACAGGGGTCGGCAACCTTTTCGGCATGACGTGCCATTTTTAATTTTTCTGGTTAACCACTGTGCAACCCCCCTGTGCATCCCCCCCCCTTTTTAATGCATTCTGTATTATACAAAATACATTAATGCTTTATACAGTACATACACATTTTTAAATGATACGATTAAAAAAAACAATAGGCCTCTTTGATTTTCATGCCAATAGTTTCGGAAGATTTTTTCATGAATTGTTTTTTAAACTTTTCAAAAGTTACTTGAATAACAGATATTCAGTGTGACCGTACTGAACATCACTGTATGTGTGTGTGTGACAAGGCCAATGGATTAAAACCGTTCAGTTTAATCACTGTTCAATATGCGCTGCTTAAATTCACACGTCACTGGCACACAGATCTGAGATCGCGCTGTGCAAAAAGTAACATTCAGAAGCTCATAAACTTGTTGTCAGCACTGCCACACGACTTTTATTAATCAATACTGAATCGATACATTATATTTCTTAGCAAGGAGAGGGGTAAAATTAAACTCAGCTTTATTGTTTGTAGAGAGAGACAGACGCAGAAAATTTACACATCTCTCTCTCTATCTCAAAATGGCCATATTTGAGAAAAAACAATTAGAGTACTTTGCATCACTGGATATAGCTGTCAATCATTTAACATTTCTATCGTAAACGTTTTGTTTGTATATTAATAGTATTGTTGAATATTAAATGATTTGCAGCTTCATCTTACTTCACTCTCTTTAACTTTAAACTGACGCTTCGCGCTCTGCTTCTGTTAACAGTAAACCCCGCCTACTTTGATTTGATTGGCCAGCTCTGACATTTTGACATTGACAAGCACTGTTAGACCGCCGAGGCTTTGATCTGAAGTGCCTATGTGCAGCTCTCTCGCACGCATCCGTAGATTAGCACAAGTTAATTCTCACACTTTAATAGTATTTGTGCTCTGCTTCTGTCAACAGTAAACCCCGCCTACTTTGATTTGATTGGCCAGCTCTGACATTTTGACATTGACGAGCGCTGTTAGCCTGCCGAGGCTTTGATCTGAAGTGCCTATGTGCAGCTCTCACGCGCAAGTTAATTCTGTTAGTTTTATGTGCATTTCTTTTTTTTTTTTGTTGTGTGATTATGAGAAGTTATTACCTCAAAATGTACATCAGTATGCAGTTTTTCCTAATGCTCGCGTGTCAGCGATTATCCCTCTGCGTGCCACTATTGGCACACGTGCCGTAGGTTGTTGACCCCTGGTCTATAACAAAAAAAAAAAAACAGTTCCAGAAACACACTTCACACTTACCACCTCTATCTTCTGTAATTAACCATGGCACTCGCTAATAATATTTTGTTTATTGTGTCCAGATCACACATGTACACAAACATCTCACAGTCTCTCTAACTTAGAAAATAATTCTAGTTTCACTTCTTCAAGTCATTTCTGAAATACTTAGCAGCTCAACTACTTATGCTACGCAGTGCAATGTTGATGCATCAAATCCAGCAAAGGTATTTGGCCTGCACTACTGCCAAACTCTTATTTACTTCCTGTTCTCAGAACTAATTTAATGTCGGTCCAAACTACCACAGTAGTTCTTTGAAGTTATTTGGCCAGAATGGGCACAGAGGTGGCTATAGCAGCTGTCTGTTAGCTAGCCATTGTTTTTCAAGGCCTTTTATAAATATGCCCTCTGTTGATAACGGCACATTTCCGAAAGGAAGAGAAAAGGGGAGGGCCAATTAATAAGAAAAGTCTAGTCTGCATGGAGGTTATTACAATATAACATTGCAGATATGGTCTCCCCATCTTCCCCCACCCATGCGGGAAGGCGGCCACCAGATCACAGTGATCAGGAAGTTTATGTCCCCTGGGACAAAGAAATGAACTGAGCACAAATTGTGCAAATAGAGTAGCCAGCAATCATGCATGATACAGAACTGTCAGTATTTAAAAATGATTGTTAAATCAATACAGGGCACAGTTCCAAGAGTTTTGGGCAGAAAACTACAGGGAGACCTTTATGTTTCTGACAAAAGGTTTACAAATGCTTCTCATTACAAATCTCATGAAATGCTGTAAACATCATCGTCCACAAAATTTGATTATGCAAATGTGAAAAAGAGTGACTAGTGCATGTTGCACGCGTTGCATCTCTTCACATGCAGTGAAGGAGTTCTCAGAATTCACTTTGAAGCGAGCTGCTTTGAAACGCTGAAAACACTGGATCATTAGCTGCTCGTGTGTAAATGATCACAGTTCCGCTCATCACTGTGCGTGTCAACAGCAAGAGTGAGAAAAAGAGACCAATTATGATGCAAAGCATTGTTGTTGGGCCACTAACAGTAATGTAACTGAATTATAATTTGTATAAGATAGGCCATAAATGGTTGACTTAATTCTCAAATGGTGTATGTCGCATAAAAAATAAAGAAAAATTGATTTTTCTCTGCTGATGCGGTCAACCCTACTCACAAACCACGCTCAATAAATAAGCAGAAATGGCTTGTCATTGCAGTTTTCCTTAATTCACGTTCCTGCCATTTCAGCAGCACAACAGAAACCTGACTTCACACATTTCTCTTCAACAACACAAACACTGTCTGCTTGCGGCCAGTGAGTAAATATGGCTGACTTCATTTCTTCTGAAGACGATTAAACAGAGAACCATTTGTATGGCTCGGTCATAAGCCACAGCCTGCAGGACACACGCTGTAATCTTTTGATCACAGTGTCCACATGTTGACCATCACACCTGAAATATAAAATCATAAGAAGAAATGGGAGAAAAACATTGTGCAGTGTAAACCATCATTTTTCATTTCTCATAAACAGACCGGCTTCATTCTGAGGCTGTTCTAAAACAGGCAGCAGTGTTCTGCTCGCTCTGTACGGCTGAATGGTTAGAGACAGAGAGGCTGGAACCCCTCTGTGTGCCATATAAACCCACGGGCAGCATGCCAAACTAACCCTACAGCTCTTCAGATGTCCCCACAGACCCAACATTCAGTTGAAAACTCTCTCTGTGAAATCTATCATAAACAGGAAGGTAGACACTGCCTAAAACCATTCACAGCAGTTGTTGCAAGAACATAATTAAATGACAATCCATAAACAGTAGTACTACTGTACATGAGCATCAATGGTTTGGTCCTTTGCAACACAGAAAAAAAAACTGTTGGACTGAAGGATGTCATATGAACTAGTCAGTAATGACGCTGGTTTAGGTCTCACAACCCTTAATTATGCAATTTCAAGATGATAATAGTTTACAATTCAGTAAGCATGCCAAATGATGATTTAGTAACCAATCTGACTGATACAAAGAGTTCAGTAAAGGATTCTTCAGACTGATTCAAACCAGGAACTCCTGAGTTTCTGAACCTTTTTGAATTATTATATAAAAGAACAAGACTTTTGACTTGGACATTTGTTGCACAGTATGTATTTTGTAAAGTAAACAGAAAGATGTGATTTCTTGCCATTATTTTGAAGTACATGGTCTTTTTTATCTCATGCACTTCAGAGCAGATAGTTACATTGACAACTTTTGTAAAATAGGATTTATTTAGCCATGATACTGTACATTTAGCAGTGGTGACAGATTCAGCGGTGCCAGAAACACTGGAATATGATTAATCTATTCATTTTTATAATACAACTGTTTAGTAATCCTAAAACCCAGAGGACAATTAGAATTTCCTGTTTTGCTATACAACAAAAATGACGTACGTTTTAAATCATTACATACCCTATACATACTGTAAATGTTATTTTCTACAGAAGCACTACAACTACTGTACCAAAGGGTTGTGAATTGATATATTTGATGAAACAGACAACTGTTGTAGAAGCTTACATTTTAAAGCACACAATGGTTTTAAAACCATGTTCAGAGTATCACTCTGTGTAAATGTGTAAATCTCTTCAATTAATAATAAACACAATGCCTATTTTACTCATGAAGCCAAGAACACTATTCTAAAATCAGAAATTCACAAAGGGAATCTTAAAAATTGATTATTCAGAAGCGTTATTATTTATAAAAAATATGATGTTGTACAGTATTCCTCTTGAATGGATCCTGTTTGTTAATATTGCCTCTGTGAATCATGTGAATACAAAAGGTTAAACATCATAATAACAAGAATATAATCTATGATTGCCTGTGGCTTTGTAATACGGCTGACTGAAGTCATAAGTGGATGTGACATTATTCTAATAGTCCAGTTATCTGCAGCATGACCTCCCACGATGGGACCGAGGTAAATGACACGCAGGGTGAGCTTGATGTGGCACAGTATGCACGCTCTCCAGAAGCCTTTGATTTCCCAGCACCACTCTGATAATTTGGTTTAATTAAATTTGCTCTGTTTACGAGAAAGAGTGAGACACTTCCTCAGCAGGAAGCAATTTCTATTTGAGCGGCGTAGAGCGAGTGAGTGCAGTCAACAAAACAACAATCAAACTTACCTCCCTGTTATCCTGAGAAAATTGCAATTGCCCCCTCGTTCGATAACAGAGTGTGACAAGATCAGACGAGCCCTGTTGTGTCTGAGACCGGCCAAACATGTCTGAATACAGCTAACGCTGTCAGCTTCACATAAAAAAAAACAGATCGAAGTGTCGAATCAAAATTCCAGAGAATCTTATCGACATAGCATTAAAGAGAAATTGGCCACATTTAGTTTGTGATTCAGGAGTGAAACAACGGCTTCCCATAATTTCATGTTTTATGTGTCATTAATGAGTTTTAGATTGGTGTGCCATACAGACATTGTAGTTCTTCTCAGGGCAAAACATTCAGAGTCACTATAGCAATATATATTACATACCTACAAAGAAAAGTTTGTACATAGAAACAAAAAGTCACAATGGCCTTACATTTCAAGAATGAAACACTTTTGCTATTGCATGATCTAGAAAATAAAATTATATCTACCCAACATTTGACTAAAATATTTATCTCACATGTGTCTTGGGTCAGTTAAAACATGTTCAATAAATGTTTTACTATGTTAAGCCAATTAGGTTTGCTGTGCAGGGTGATTCTTCAATTAGAAGCACCTTTGACTTTAAATCTAGAAAAAAAAAAAATAAATAAACTTCAAACTACTTTTGAGAAATAATTACCACATGTCCTGAAATAAAGATCTGATGCAATGTAATTTCCATCACAAATCCACACTATCACTAACACAAATTATACTAAAAACAATCTGTGATTGTGATTAAAATGACATTTTTCAGTTTTGTAAAAAAAGTAAACAAGTTTAACTTTCAATATGCATAAATAAAAAGAAATTGAAGTAAAATACTTAAATGCTATTCGATTTGATAATCTTATAAAGCTACTTTCAGATCATGATGTAAAAATCATAAAAGCAATGATATTTCTCATTTCATCACATCTCATTTCCCAAGAGAACTAAAAAGAAATGTTTTTATGAAGAAAAAAAATAGTTCCCAAAAATGCTTGCCATGAAACAGCAGTTTTTGGTACTGTGATTATTCACAATAAAAAAAAAAAAAAAAAAAAAAAAAAAAAAAAAAAATGGGGAACCTGCAGAAAATGGAAGTAGGAGATTTCTTCTACACTTTTTAGAAATATAAAATGGAAGCTAAAAATTCTGTACAAAAATGTACTCTTCAACACTCTTACAACATAGGTAAAAGTGATTAAACACATAAAATAGCTGAAAGCGATTCAAAACTAGAATGATTATTTTGTTTTTTTAATCCTCATAGTGCACAGGAAAGTTACCCTTAATATAGAATCACACAGTTAATGTGAAACCATGAATATACTTTTGTTTGTTTAGTGCTTGAACACATCCTCTTTATTTAGGATGCAAAACTGTTTCATCAGAGCATTTCTTATAACATCTAACTCGAGGAATCATTTCAGCTCTTGTTGGTATGCTGTTCTCAGAAACATTATCATCAGGAAGCTGATGATAGTCTTTGAATTAGCCTTTATCATTTGCATAGTTTTGTGTAGAGCTGAGTCAAAGCAATATTATTATTACATAACATTTGCAATCCATCTACCATGATGATTTACAGCTTTTTACAGCCTTGACAAAATCTGTTTGACAGCAGACAACATTAACCAACAGTTTTCACATGATAAATGAATTTCAAAGTGTTTCAGTCTGGAAACGCTTTCTCAATACTTTTGTATGAGAAACGCGGCATTCTAGTGCTTCCTCCTGTTTCCTTGACTACAGATATACTTGGGTCACTGATATACGCATCACTGACTAACCTGCACGAACGTTCTCTACTTGCACCGAATCAAAGCAGCTCAGATGTTTGCATCCTGCTTGTTTATTACTTAATGATCATTAGCAGAACATCTGGTTTTATTCAATTTACTCACAGTGAACATCTCATCTCCTGCTGTGCATCTTAGCAACGAGCGCTGAGCAATATCATTAGTTTGCCCAAAAATGAACATTTGCCGAAAATGTACTCATCTTCAGACCATCTAAGATGTAGATGAGTTTGTTTCTGCATTGGAACAGATTCAGAAAAATTTAGCAGTACATCACTTGCTCACCAGTGCAGTGAATGGGTGCCGTTAGAATGAGAATCCAAACAGCTGATAAAAACATCCCAATAATACACAAGTAAGCTCCCATCAGTGAAAACGTTCATCCCTGGTTGTCTTCGCACATCAAAATCCACCTTTTTTTTTTTTGCTTTATTATTGCACTTCTGATTCAGATGAGACAACTTTGAGAAAGCAATAATATGGCTAGAGGACTCATATTTCAGCTGGAAGCAACAGAAAAAGTTTTTTAAAAAAATGTAATGATGGATTTGCTTCTTACAAATACACATTTTAACCTCAGAAAACATTAACTGGACTGGAGTTGTGTGGAGAACTGAGATGTTTGGACTCTCATTCTGATGGCACCCATTCACTGCAGATGATCCATTAGTGAGCAAGTGAGGTAATGCTGAATTTCTTCAAATATGTTCCGATGAACAATCAGAGTAATCTACATCTTGGATGACCTGAGTGTGAGTACATTTTCAGCATTCCTTTAAGCTCAATGATAATGTACAGAATTATCCATTTACGCATTGGGGATTATATTCCATTAGATCACTGATTTAGCACAACCCCCTACAGAACTCAGCCACAGCTGTAGAAACATCCATGAATCCAATCAGACGATTCTCAATAGCAAAAACTGCTTCAGACTTCACAGTTCAAACTACTTCTGTTCCATTTAAGATTCCAACCCTTTGAGGGAAACTTCACTCTCTTTTACTCGCACCCTTTCTTTTGACATTTATGAGCAAAACTCCATGAAGCACCAGAGGCATGCTAACCGATATATTGTGAATTCAAAAGCCTTTTTTACTGGTGCTCATTTGCTTCAGTTTTGAGAAACAGCTCCAAGGTCAGAACCAACAATAAAAATGTTTCTGACAATGCTTTGTTGTACCAAAGCATGAAATCTGATTTCTACTATGCAGAAGTAGCAAATCCAGTGTAAAGGACAGGTGCAGAGTAAAACCTGCCACTGCTGCAGAGCTGAAAGTGCAAGCAGCGGAACGGAGCCTGAAGCTACGCTCAGCCAACCAGGAAAACACTATCTGTCTAATAAATATGTGAGGCAGGGCTTCTGTCCCGAGTGTTTGACCTCAATCCTACTGTTTTTGTGTCTAGATGCCTCTTAGATGCTGGGAAACCAATGGATTTAAGACAATACACTGTGATCCTACTTAAACCGCTGTGTCTGCCTTTATAGCTGTCATGTCGCAATGGGTTTATTTTGTGCTGAGAGGGTACATTTAGAGTGCACTGATATTTACAGACTTTGCTGACTTGCAGATAACCATCTGCAACCAACTACTATTTAATGATAAGTTATCTGAGGGCATTACCTTTAGCACTATTCTGACCGGGAAAATTAAAGGTTAAAGATCAGCTGTATAAAGTGAGCATGCGGAAAAAAGATCTGTCTATTTGTTTAAGTTAAAATTGATAAGATAAAGTCCAGTGCTGTTTCCTTAGCAAAGATATTTCTATATGTTTGATATTTTATTTACACAAGTTAATTCATACACAAACCAAGGTTCTTTGCCTTTTGATCAAATCATGAAAGTATAAATATGAAGTGATGCTCATTTGTTTTGACCAGGCTAAAAATTACTTAAATATACATCTGATGAACAATGAATGCGTTGAAATTTTGAAGAAAAAGAAAAGTAATTTTGACAATTTGTGGGGCTTTATATATATATATATAAAAATATATATATATATATATATATATATATAATATATATATATATATATATATATATATAACTAACAATGAACAACTGTATTTGTATTAACTAATGTAAACAAAGATTAATAAATACTGTAATAAATGTTCATTGTTTGTTCATGCAAGTTAACACCTTATTTTAAAATGTTACCAATATTTTTATTTGTGAACTCATGTTCAGCTGTTCTTTTTAATAGTCAACTTCAGGTCATAAAAGCTCTGTAAACACTGCCACAGTCACAAAGATACAATATATCTTTTATTTCATCATGCTGAATGCTCACTAAAAACTGACGTATTAGTGGTATCTAAGCAGGAAACTGACTTGCATGAAAACAAGGGGCGGGATTTATCAAAGGAAGCAATCACATCCAACCTTAACCGATCAGATCCATTTATAGCGCGATGGAGACATTGCCTTCTCTCACGTGAGTTTCCCCCATTCATCTCAATGAGCCTCCAGAAAAGTCATGGCACGCTTTAGGGTCTCTCCAGAAAGTCAATGGACCGAAGGGAGGCAAGCCTCCGCTGTAACTTTACCTGCGGGTGTCACTGTTGGACAGTGTAACTTTATAAAAACGAGTGACTTTTAGACTTTTAATATCATATTTGGTCATATTTGCGCGGTTTTATTTTTGTAATACCGATTATTTTCTCATCCAACTTTTTTAGGAGACACTGCCTCCCTTGCCTCCTCAGAGGAAATGCCCCTGACACACACACATATATATATATATATATATAATACATATATATATATATATTAGGGCTGGGCGATATATCTAACGATATAATCATGCGCATCTAGTCAGTAAATCTGGTTCCGTGATTACCGCTGAATCGCCATCACCTGCTTTCAAATGGACCTGCATTTAATAGACAGAGCCGTAGATCACTGACAAGCTACGAGATTTAGTGTAAATATTGCGTCAAAATCAATCGCAAGCTACGCAATATCGCGTTCTTTGTCTATGTCTATTAATTTGGGATAATTTTGAAAGCAGGTGATGGCGATTTAGCTATATATATGCCTTTTTTGTAATGGCATATTTTGGTCACATAAAACGGAGCAACCATACAGGATTAATAATAATAATAATTATTATTATTGTTATTATTATTATTATTTTATATATTAAATTAAAATGTAAATTATAAAAAAAAATTCAAGTGTTTTTGTAATTATCTTGAAAATATGAAAACATTTCTGAAACACACACTCGTGTATTGAAAGGTATTTAGTACTTTTTACTTTTTGATTAAACCACTTGACATTTTTTAGAGCCATTGAATCAAAATTATAATAAAAAGTATGCTCATATATATCTCAAATATGAACAAATTATTTCATATGCATGGGTGAAGGATTTAATCTAAGGAACTATGGCTCTCACTGTCTTTAGATTATTGTTTACATGTTGGATTAATCCTTGTTTAAGGTCAAGCACATGTTAGTTGTGTTTAAATATCCCATGTCTCTTATACAGGAGCATAACTGAGAAATCAACAGATGACTCGCGTCTCTAATATGCTTAAAACTCTGATACCAAATTATCTTAAGACGTACACATGCCATCAATATCATTCCGTTACATTCCACCTTTCCCTCAATCGGTATGCAGGGAATTTCGTCATATAAATAAGCAGCGCTCAGAAACAGTGCCCGTCCGTCTGTCCTCTCTCACGCGTGCCACACAAAATACAGGAGAGAAGTTCACAGTCATACGGGCTCGGGCTCAGTAAAGATATGTCTCGCTCCGCGCAACTTTTCCAGTCATGTAATGTTCGGGTGGGCTGATGTTAAAGGACCACTTACCTCAGACGACCATCCGTGGATCAGCTGTTTCTCCACTCTCGAGTTTAGAGGAAAAGCGCAGGTTCCGCGAGCTCACAGCAGCACTCAAACAACATGCCGTATTTAAAACCGATCACGGAGGACAGTGCCAGTGAGGCAGGAGAGCTGCAGTGCGCACCGCGATGCGTACCCCTACCACACACACACACACACACACCACACCGGTGTTACGAGATTTTCGGTTTCAGTGGGCGGAGCATACATGAATATTCATGAGATTCCCGGACATGCGCGTGGAACTGAGAATTTTCTCAGCAGGTTTAATGGAATATTTTAAAAAAGGTAAATATATTTACAGCGTTGCATAAACCTATGCCCAAACTACATTTGTTCATAATTTTGTAACAGTTTATAATGTTTTTATTAGTCTGCACTTTTTGTGCAGTCGTCACTTACTGAATGATTCCAGACATTCAGCATAAATGTATACATTACTTTGATTTCAGTTCGTTGTGCTGTAGCTTGCAATGCTTTAAAACTATGTTGTTAGTTGTTATCATTGAGTACAACAGCTGAAATAAACTTGTAATTGTGTACTGATCGTTTTTCATCTATGCTGGTGTGATTGTTCTTAAACTGTTAGGCTTAAGCAATATTTACAAAATGAATAGGAATCTAAAGACCACACACACAAGCGTGAATGTGTTCCTTTAAAAGATAAAATTTTAGATTAAACACAATTGTATGGACAAAAGTTTAAAAGAAAACAAATACTTCGCTGCATTTTATGGAATAGAATAAGCAATTTCATGTTAAAAATAATTTTATTAACAAATGTTCATAAGTGTGCTTGTGCTTGTTTTGATATATACAATACTGTTCTAAGGATTTGTATTAGTAAGGTTCTTTGTTTATGTTCACCAACTGCATTTAGGCTATCGGATTACAAAAAAAATATTGAAAAACATTAATATTGTGAAATAATTTTACAATTTAAAATAAAAAAAATTTCCTCCTGTGTTGTCAGATCTCAACTTCTCTCCAGTGTCTCATGATCCTTCAGAGATCATTTTATGACTTAGCCTATAGTGTTGAATAAGTGTTGTGCATCAAAATAGACCATGCATTTGTATCAGTCATCATCACTGTGTATCATCCAGGTACAGTGTAACACATGGTCAAAGAACAGATGACAGAGAATAACATCAGTGTAGGTTTCAAAATGCATATTAGGCCACTGATATGGTGGTTAACGTTATTTCATTTATTGCCAGATGACAGTTTTAAAACTTAAAAGGTAACAGAAGAGCATAAAAATAAATAACTGAAATGGTAGTTGGATCTGCGCTACTATTGGAAACATGTAGCTGTAATCATCCAGGTGTTCTGGGATTTTTTATTTCACTGTGCAAATGGAACCTTAAACCTTGTGATAACCTTAATTTGTGAATTGATATTTGTTTGTAAAAATGTTTAACTATTTTACATTGGAAACAGGAAAAAAGAAGAAGACAACATTTTAGCAACATGTTCTTGCAGCAGTGCATGTATGATTGTATCACGGTTAACAACCAGACAGCAGACAATTCACAGCCAGACAACATGGAGATTGTTGAACGGAATAAGTTAAGACATGGACCATCACACCGGTATACAAAATATGTTTATATAGGTTTAATTCATTTGTTGCAGGCAGTGATGTATTCAACAAATGATAACAATTAATAACAGACACAGTTTTAAAGCATCGCAAGTTACAAATGAAGAGCACAAAGTACTGAACTCATTGTATACAAGTAGCTGAAGTTTGCTGTGCTTTATCCTAACATTACACAAAGAATGTCTGCAATCATTCAGTCAGAGACGACTGCACAAAATGTGCACTGTAAACTAATAAAAACATTATAAATGGTTACGAAATGATAAACAAGTGTAGTTTGTGTTAAAAAACAACTTTATATATATATATCCCATCCCATTAAACCTGCTGAGATATATAGAAGCATGAACTAAAATTCTCAGTTCCACCTGGTTCCACGCGCATGTCCTGGAAACTCATTAATATTCATGTATGCTCCGCCCACTAAAACGGGAAATCTCGGAAACCGAAAATCTCGTTACACCAGTGCTGCTGAGACTCTGTCCCCGGGATCCTCCGCTACACTTCACAGATGCAGAGGGGTGTAGTGACAGATCCCAGCAGCGTAATGTGTCACAGGAACTGTACGGCCACTGCAACAAAGCACAAGTGGCTGCTTTCAGTTTGTGGTGTGTGGATGGCATGTGAAAATTAATAAATAAGGCTATGTTTTAAAAAATAACAATATTTTATGTTATAAGGTAGTTTAGAGCAGGGATCTTTAACCTGTCTCTGCATTTTTCAAATTGAGTGCTGTATTTTGAAAGAATAGTTGACCCAACAGTGAAAATCTTCTAAAAATGTACTCAATCTTGGGCCTTCTGAGAAGTGGATGAGGTAGTTCCTTTTTTCGGAGTGAAATTGGAGAAAGTTCGCATCACATAACTTACTCAACAATGGATTCTTATGGGTGCCATCGGAATGAGAGTCCAAACAGCTGATAAAAAAAAGAACATCAAAATAACCCAATAAGTCTGTTGTTTCTGGCTAAAATATGAGTCTACAATCCATAGTAACACTTCCTCCAGTGAGAAAGTCCATTCCCATATTTGTTTAGAACTGTTTTGGACCATTTTGCTTGCATATGGTGTTTGGTCTGTGCATAGTTCTCTCCTGAGTCAGATGAAATAGTTTTTCACTGGAGAATGCAATATCATAGATAGAGGGTTCATATTTTGGTAAGAAGAAACAATTAAAAACATCTTGATGGATTTGTTTCTTACAAACGGATGTTTGAATTGATGAACTGCCGTTGTGTGGATTACTTGTGGATTATTGTGATGTTTTTATCAGTTGTTTGGACTCTCCTTCTGACGGCACCCATTCACTGCAGAGGACCCATTGTTGAGCAAGTGATGTAATGCAACATTTCTCCAAATCTGTTCTGATGAAGAAACAAACACATCTACATCTTGAATGGCCTGAGGGTGAGTACATTTTCAGCAAATTCTGATTTATAAATGTATTTTCATACTTAATTGCTTACTTATGCAAGGCCATTAAAGTAATCTTTATTGATATAAAGCTATAAAGTCATTTACTTGTACATTACATTTGAACTTGACTTAATATATGTTAAATGTAAGAAGGACAGAGAAACATTTACCTGAACATAACCTTTAGTTTAAGTTAACTTAATATTGTATATTGTAGTTTGTTGCATATTGTGTTTTATAGCATTTTTTTTTAAATATACATTGTTATTCAGTTCATTTAGTGACTGCTTTCTAAACACAGTATCCGGTGCTTGGTGTCTGACTTCCTGGGGAATATCCAAAATTATACTTAGAACAAGAAGCAATGACAGCAATACCAAAATGACTTTTTACATGCATTCCCCTCCCTTGAGCATTCTACCTTATTGTTTATGCTTCAGTGCTTGTAGTTTTCTTTATTTCTGATTAAATGGTGGCAGGAGTATTCATTGTCATTGTTTCAGTAAGGAAAAGAGAAACTTGTTTTTAGAAAGGGCTTGATAGGAAGTTCACCCTTCAAGCTAGTGTCTAAATATAGTTCTAATGTGTGAGCAAAACTGTGAGCTTAGTTGTTCATGAAAGAAACGCTTTGGTCATCAGAAGCATGAGAGCTGAGCCTTAGAACACTAAGTGACAAGACGTTTTATGCACCATCAGAAGTAGTCGACTTGTTAGTTCCTCAAAACAGTAACATTGATTTGTTATGTGAAAAACTGCATGCTGACTCCGTGCTGACACAATATATTTCTCACTAGTGTGCACATTTATTTAGCTGTAGAAGTGTCACAATAATAAATAGCTCTAAAGCACAAATATTGATATTGTTCATGATAACGTACATACTTTATTTTGGACTAATATATAGCATAGTTATGTAGGCCTGTAAATAAAAGTATTAATGTATGTATCTAAATTATCTCCATTAAATTTGTTTCATATGTGTTACTACTTAAATATTCATAACTTAAGTTTTTAGGGCTTACACAGCTTATGTCTGTATATACTTCTGAAATGTATCTCAGCTCAGATGTTCTTCAGCATGATGTAACTTTAACTACCCATCTGTGTCAGAAATAGCTACAAGTATTTAGTTGTGCTGTCGGTTTGAGTTTTCAAACTCCCTGAAGAAATCAATTCAAAAGGACAGGGCGTTCAGTTTCAACTCTGTCATGTTTCTGTTCTTACAACATCTCCGCGGGAGTGTACAAAATGTCACAGTAGGAGTATGTTCTGTAAACAGCAATTATTGATGGCACATAATTGCAAAAGGTTGTGGGAATCATCTCGAAATCAACTTGTTTGGTTGATTATAGATATAATATGACATGATCATCATGATTTCTTCCTGAAAGTGCATTTCAATAAATTAATATTGACGACTGTCCAACAGATTTTGTATCGGTGTGTGAAGGAAGATTTAGCGAGATGGATCTATGGATATGAACTGAATGAACTTGACAGAAAATATGGAAGGAACCTTGGAGAGGCACACTAAATAATCCACTATCCACTTGCGCCATCTACTGGATGTGTTTCATGTTTTGTCAATAACATGCTTAGCAAGCAGAAATCCCAAACTTTCTGATAAATTAAATCACTTTAATGCATTTGATGAAACAGACACGCTGTTTTTATAAGAACAGTACATACTTTATGTACTACGTACATATACGTAGATGTTATATTGACGGAAAATATATATTTTTTTAAATAGTGATATAAGAATTTAAATAAATAAATAGATAAGTAAATAAATGATTAAATTACGTAAAATATTAAATATAATATAAAATAAATGACAAAAAGTATATGTGAAAGCATATACTTAGTAATTTTTAACCTTTTTTTTTTTTTTTTTTTTTTTTGCTTGGGAAAAAAAATCTATGGCTTTGGTGAAAATTAACTCATTCTCCTCTGACACAATGCTTTCGTATTTTGTCATAGTTTTTATAGCACATTTAATTTATTTTAACATCGCAGTTTTTTAAATGCTTTCATATTTTATGTGGACGAGCCCGGCTGCATACGTCATCAGCAGGTGAAAGGTCATGTAGGGAAAGATGGCGGCGTCCAGGGGAGCAGTTGTGTTAAAGACAGTTAAGAAAATTATTGTCCAGTTTTGCCCCTTTGAATCTAATGTTCGCTCCACAAGGTAAGAATACTGTACATACCTCGATTTAGGCTTCTTTAAGTGATCATGGTTAATGCTGAACAGGTCTGTCTGGTGTGCATGACCATGACTTCAGGAGCAGGTTTTGTCCTCCTGTAATTGCGTTCATAAGGACGAAGTATATGATGCAAATGACACTTATTTAGGTGTCGCTGTTGGTTTTTAGACATTTGGTTTCAGCGTTCACAGCAGCACTCGCCACTTCTGGACTGTTCTCCACACTCGACGTTTAACATGCGTGCATCACTCGTGCATTTTAAAATGCACTAGCATACGCAGATTATGTGCGATAATACGCACAATAAGTGTTAAAAGTTCTACGAACGTGCTTATGATATTGCATAGAAACAACATAGATCGAGATGCTTGAACTCTGTAATGTTATGTTTTGTCCTCTGGCGCCCCTGTCAGTCTAAACGCGGTAATTACAGCAGGCTGCCAAATTGTTTTGAACTAGTACATCTAGAATTTTCGTACTGTTCTTGCAGAATATACTTTGTAAACTGTGCACAGTTGGCAAATTGTATTGAAAATGATATATGCCATTTGCAAATACTGTGATGAGGTCACGTAGCATAATAATGTTTTAAATGTTTTATTTGCTATACTAAGAGGAATATACAGCATATAGTTTATACTGTATATTGCTTTTGTAAATTGCAAGCTAGTATGCCGTTCCAAACATGCATAATATCTGAAGCAGGCTTCATAGCAATTCCAAATGTCCTTTTCTGGCTCCAAATGGTGATTTAGTGTGCAATTATGTCAGTAAAATCATGTGCCATGAAATTATTCTAAACGTTTGGGGAAAGCTATCCTAAATGACTCTTAAATTTGTTTTTGATGACAAACTGCTCACTTCGTATCAATGACATTAATTGTGAGCTGTCACGATAGTGGTTCTTATCCCTCAAGTGTTTGTTGCATAAATGAAATGTAAATTTAAAAGCATAAGTCAGCAGCACCGCAAAAAGCCTCTTCATTCCATCACATCTCTTGTATTTCTTACATCTGCTTCCTTCCTGCAGAGAGTTTCTCATCATGGTCGGGTCTGAAAAAGCCAGAGCCACAAATATGAACTGTGAAGTTATCACAGAAGTAAAGCATGACCGATCACAACCTATGATTGACATCACATTTTGTGAGTGACTGAACTGTAAATCCAATATTGTAGAGGAGCATACGGCATAGTGTCATTTCATGATGTATAATGCATGTTTTTGTGGTCTCTTGCAGTGGATGGAGAGAGGCTGGTGATGAAGGGATCCAGAATAACCACTCAAGAAATGCTCTCAGCTTTACAGACCCGATGCAGTGCTAAACACCCTCAAGCTAAAGCAGGAGACAAGAAGTAGTCTATTCTGTATTATGTATTTATATGTCTGTGGATGTGTAATAAAATTGTTATCTGTCATGTCTTTGTGAGTTGACTCTCACTTTGTCCTCAACAGTTCTGGTGGGACGTATGAAGTAAATCAACAGGCCTCTATATTCAGACCGGGAAAATCTCTACTTGTGCTTAATCCCAATATGATAAATGTGAATCTGATTTGACCAAACACATCTGTAGGTTATTCAGGTAGTTAATGCATAACATGTAGTACTGAAGAATTTCTGCTGCTGGATTTTGTAAAACCTACAAAATATTGAAAGGATGCTAACTGATATGTTATTATTACACACCTTTCATTACTTTTAAAGAATAGTATCCACACAGTATTCAGTAAATAGCATGTTAGTATTCCATTCTGAATGTGTCCAAATATGCGTAGTATTTGAAGCTGGACTCATAGTTTCCTAGTTCTATATCCAAATCATATTATTATTATGATAAATATATTATTATATTTATGTGGAAAAAATATGCATGTGAATTCATTTGCTATTAAATTATTATTGAATGCTTTTCCTAGTTATAGGCTAATTACGTTATTACGTAGTTATTAACGTAAATATGCATCTTTTGTGTTCAGTCAGCCACTGTGAGGAAAGGTCTTCTTTTCGTTCAGGAAAGGTTTTGTCTCATATTTGGTCAAACACGTAATTCTAAAAATATTCAGTCTGACCATGTGCAATTGCTGCAATTTTTTTTTCTTTTGGCCGTATATGTGGTCCGAAAAATGCGAACCCTTCCCCAGTTCTGAGTTGCGTTTGCGGGCGGGAGGCTGAGGAGCTCCGCACAGTGACGCTGGATCATCTGATTGGCTGGTGTGAACATGCACGTGCTGGAGGAGCTGTTGAAAAAGCCCGCAGTCATTCGATCAGATCAGATCAGATCAAATCTGTTGCTTGCGTGACAAGGATCATCATCCGGAAAAATGGTTGACAAATTCGTGGGAACATGGAAGATGACCACCAGCGAAAACTTTGACGAGTACATGAAGGCTCTAGGTATGATTCTTCATAATTTATTATCAATGCAAATGCATGTTATTTAGCAAATCTCTTCAGGCTGCTAGATGCAAAAGAAATAAAAAAATATATATATATATATCTCTTCAGGCTGCTAGATATATATAGATATATTTGAATAATTTTGAATATATATATATATATATATATATATATATATATATATATATATTGTAAATTAAGATTTAACATGCGCATCATAAATGTAGCCTACAGTAGGTTAGGATTCTCACACTGTTGTTGATGGTCACTAATAAAAAGGTGTTTCGTGACTGAAAGAAGGGCATCTTCTTTTTCAGGTGTGGGTTTCGCTACTCGTCAGGTGGGAAACCGGACTAAGCCAAACCTGGTCTTGTGTGTGGATGATCAGGGGCAAATATGCATGAAGTCGCAGAGCACATTCAAAACTACTGAGATCAAATTTAAACTCAACGAGTCATTCGAGGAGATCACGGCGGATGATAGAAAGACTACGGTTTGTAATGGAACAGACGTGCTGGTGGTTTGAAGCGGATTGTCGTGTGAAGTTAACGGGCTTTTCTCTCTCTTTATCTGCAGACTGTCGTGACTCTTGAGAACGGCAAACTTGTGCAGAAACAGACCTGGGACGGCAAAGAATCGACGATAGAGAGGGAGGTGACGGATGGGAAATTAATAGCTGTAAGGATGCTCTTTATTTATGAAAATTAATTTTATAATATTTTTCATACAAATGTCATTATGTAATGCTGATAAGATAATTGCCAATGCACATTCAAAAGGGTTGTTGTTCAACTATATGCATATTCACAATAGTCAAATAGTCAAATTACATAATGTAGTTTTTTTTTATTTGAAAGAAATTCTATAGAAATTACAGTTTGCACTTTTATGAAAATTGTAATGAAATTAACAAATATTGTTAAATATAGTATTATATTTTATATAAACAAGAATAAAAAGAAGAACAACAATGCTTTTTATTAACCGGCAATATTTTAAATGGTGAGATATAGGGGCGGAAAGGTAATAGAAGCTTCTGCATTGAATATATATATATATATATATATATATATATATATATATATATATATATATATATATATATATATATATATATATATATATAATATTCTTAATTATAAATTACTTTCTTCTGCTAGAATTTGCAGAATATACAATTAAATACATAATGGAAAAACCCTGATTTTTTAATTGAACATGAGTCTGACTTTTTTTTTAAGTTTATCATTAAACTATAATTTTCTCAGTTGTTCAAATATAATAATTTTAAGGCGGTTAGCCTTAAATATAACATAGTTGTAAATTATGTTTAAATGTACAGAATGTTAGATTGCTAGTCATTTTTCACCATTATTTGAGTGCTTTCTCAGTTTATTTTTATAACCATATTCCTATTTTGACAGAAATGTGTAATGGGTGATGTGGTGGCTGTGAGGACATATGTGAAGGAGGCATGAAGTTATCCGATCTGGATTTGAAGATGCCAGGCTCAGTTCAATGAGCATAAAGACAAAGTGAAATGTTATTTCTCTGCTGAAAATCTCTCATTTTTGACACCAAAGCAAATGCATGCTGACCATTTTAAAATGCATTTATTATCAGTCTTTATGGTGCTTTGAATAAAGTTGTTTTTATTTGCCTTCAGCTGAGTTGTGGTTTGTTGATTCCTGCTGTTTTAACATAGGCGTTTGTCAAAACCGTTTTGTGTGAACGGTTTCAAAAAATCTAGGCCAGAGATTTAACGTTCACATTAAGGTGTGTTTGCTATGAAAGATATCACATAATACAAGGCGTGAGATGATTAGACCTCGCCTTCTAACGAATAATATGATGTTTTCTCAACTGTCAAATATGTCACATCCATAAAAACATCCAAGAAATCCCTAAATTAACCACTTTCCCTTCAGTTTCCCTGCTAGCATAGTCTTCCATCTTTTGGCACCCTTACATATTTGTTAACATTTCTCAGAACATGATAAAGTATTAATAACGGTTTAATTACTCACATTTTGTAAGATCTTGGCTATGAATCAAAAGGATAAAGCACTCCTTAAGGAGCAACAATGAAAGAATTTTCTCACAGCATTAAATTATGTAGTGTCTGTTACTTCATGATTTGTTGTTCATAAGATGGCCATTGTTAATCTCTGGAGATTAATAAAAAAGGTTGTGGTATTTAACTGTATACCGTACTGTCTTTTTGAAACATTCTTCTCTAAAAACGAGAGTTAACATCTTGGTGAACTCAACTGATCATGTGATTTATCTTCATTAAACTATTCAAAATAACTCTTGTGTGTCCATGTCTTTAGCACTTCACCTCAGTAGAATGAAGACAACAAGAGAGTTAAACTGTTACAGTGGACTGTGTTCAAGGTTACAGAGGATATGTATTTCTTTCGTCCTTTTAGTAGAACATTTCCCTTTTTGAACATAGTTTTAGCATGCGTAACATAACTGGAACACAGCGGGTCCCCAGAGTCATTCCTTTTGACCTACACAAAGAGTAGAGAATGTTCCACCAGTGGCTACTTTCCCAGGACAGGAAAGTGTAGAGATACACTGATTGAAATTGACTGCAAAAACAGCTGAAACAGGTGGTTTATGAGCCAGCTCTCTCTGTACAGCCTATTCAATAAAAACAATGCATTTTCCTATTACCCAACCTGTACAAAGTTTAAACAGTGAAAGGTGGTACTGGAAATGTGTTTTGTATGCCTGTAGATTTTATCATGGTTCATTTTTCAGATACATACTATCACATTCTAATTCTAACACAGCCATTCCTATCTCATCTGACTTGGGTTTGACCTGATGCGCTGTCCTTGCCATGCTGAGATCAGAAGAGTTGAGCACATGGAATGATTTACTTCATGAAAAGATATTTATTATCATAATGAAGGAGCCAAAGATCAGGGAAGTTAGATTACAAGCAATAGGTTTCATGTTTGTTATTAGTTACAGAATTAAGAGAAAAGTGCTGTTGCCCCAGTTTTATGTAAGAGTTGAAAATTAAGACATTAAAAAGACAAAATGCATTATAATAATGCATTATTTCCGCGTCAAATTTTGTTGTTAAACTTTTGCTGAATTGAAAATTAGGCTAAATCATTCACGCCAGGGGTGTCAAACTCCTCCTGGAGGGCTATTGTCCTGCAGAGTCTAGCTTCAACCTGCTCCAACACAACTACCTTTAGTTTTCAAATAATCTTGAAGACCTTGATAAGCTGGTTCAGGTGCGTTTAATTAGAGTTGGAACTAAAAGGTGCATTCACGCCATGCTGTAATTACTGTAATTAGGAGATTCCATCTTGTAAAAAGCATTCACGTCCTCATAGAATTTGTAATTACAACTTGTAAACTGGGAATACTCTGTGAGCTACGATTGAGCGTACCATGTGACCGCTGTACCCCCTGACCGCCCCAGATTCATTTAGGCTCTATGATTAGGCATTGATAGTACTGCCATAGAAACACTTAATTACATGACAACAATGATATACTAAAAACAGAAAAGTTTTTTCTTCAAAATCTGCAAAAACAACTAAAAATGCTGTATTACTATGAATTCCAGGCCAGTAGAAATAAGGCACCATATGCACACGACATTAGCATTTTCACTCATTTGAGTTTTCGTAGTTTACACAGAGATGTTAATGGTATTGTTTTCACAAACATGCACTTTGAAACCCATTTTTAAAAGTTTGCCTTTTTATGCCCCCAAAACCGCAAATGAATTGCCAAAACACTTAAAAAGTTTTACGCCATTCATTTAATTCATAACTGATTTTAATGTGAAAAGAAACATTACGCTTTTTCCACATATCACACATACGAATATAAGTAAATGTGTGCCAAATAGTGCAAATAGTTAACATTGATTAGAAAAAATATTGTTCTTTCATTAATTTAATTATTGTTCTTTTTTTTTTTTTTTTTATTTCTTTATTTCATTTTTTAAGTTTTTAATTTTTTATAATCCTTTAAAAAGAAAGACCATTACCCCCCCTCCCTCAAAAAAACAAACAAACAAAAAAAAACTTGTCACTCTCCAATGTTTAAGACATTGGCTATTGCTGCATCTGAAATTGAATAATGTATAGCATGTACAACATTTGTTTTGAAACTTGCTTTGTGACTGTAAAAAAAAAAAAAGTTTTATATGTGAATGTGTGTAGCATGAATGAAATACAGATGTACTACATCCACCATGTTGTAACTATCATGTGACGTCTGGTGTCATTTGGGTTGCTTCAATGTCATTCACAAAGTGTCCATCAGATGAGTATTACATATAGTCTCAACAAAAATAGTAGGGTCACTTTATGCCTTCTGTTTTATGAACACCATGAATTCGGACATACAACTCAGCTTAAATACTATACAAGTAAACTTCTAAAAGAATTTCAGATAAAAAAAAAAAATCATATTTTATGTCCACACATTGATTTTTTTTTTCTTTTTCTTTTTTTTTTTGGCAACATGGTGAGTAGTGATGAACAGATAAACCGGTCATTATTGACTGGCTAGAGCAGCAGATCTTGTGCGAGTCTGTGTAATGCATTATGGGTGTGTACTGCTTGCGGGATGTCTCAGTATTGTGTGTCATATTCACAGGGATCCTGTCTTAGTATGTTGACCCGCATACTGTTTTTCTTGTGCAGATAACACTGCAGGAATGAAATCATATCCTTTGAGTAACATCTGGAAAGCTGCACCACAGGACAGGGATTGCTCCCTTCCGCTCACTTTCCTTACACTGGAACGGACAATACTGGTGTACAGCAGCATCTGTCTGTGTCTGAGACCAGAGCCAAGGTTACAGTCCCTCAAACTGCAATAAAACAGTTTCCTCTGTTATTCACATATCAGTAGAGCCTCTTTTACACACTGTCAAGGTTATAAAACCTAAAGAGACCCACACTGATCTGATAATAGTCATTGCATGTCTGGCATGTTTGTAACTTTCTATAGTTTATCAGTGTTATTCTTCCTGAGGCCTACCGTGACCTCAGTATTTTAATTGGTTAGTTCATGCCTGCACAACAGTAGCTGATATGTTATTGCAAAATGCTTTGATTTGCAAATCAATCTGTCGACATGACAGCTAAAAGGGTTTTGGGTTCATCCGGTTGCCTGGTGGGAATCAGGGTTGCTATGTGTCAGTTGAGTCAGGGCTGATATCGGCAGGGGCTTCTGGGAAGCATGTTGCTATGCAACTATAGCCTATTGGGCTCCAAATCCAGCTTGGAACATAAAGAGCTACAATGGTCACTGAAGGAGGGACGTCAGTGGCTAAAGAATCCAGTAATTAGTACATGTTTATAAGAAACTGGGCTGGAAGATTGGAGTGCACAGCTGATCTCATGCGTTAGCAGTCATGGCTACAAAATCTAAGAAATATTTCTGTTATAGTCCAACAGTAAATGAATGACAAAACAAGACGGAGAAAGAGTGCATGGTGGAAGTGAGACATATAATTTATGAAATTATTCCATGTTTTATGAAAAAAGGTTGATTAAAGATTTCATGCATAAAGAGAAAAAATAAAGATTCCATAATTATTGTATTACCCTTTTTGTGTGTGTGTGTGTGTGTGTGTATATATATATATATATATATATATATATATATATATATATATATATATATATATATATATATATATATTAGGAAAATATGGAACACAAAATTAGATATTTTGCACAATGTATGAACTGTGAAATACATACTACCAGTATGAGCTAAAATAAAAATAAATAAAAATCAGAAAAAAATAAAGTTTTGGAAAAGAATATGGTTGAGAATACTGAACTAAACGAGACAGAATGCATATTAATAGTGAGACATAAAATGTAAGAAATTATTCATGTTTGGTGAAAAAAGTTGAAGATTTAATGGTTAAGGAGAAAAAAATATATTTTGAGATATTTGTAACAATATATGAACTGTGCTTAAATGAAAATAAAAAATGATGGTAATTCAAAATCTTCTTATGTGTTCCATGGGGAAAATAAAATAATATGGAACAATAAAATTTACAGTTTTGCAATGGAATATGAAGCTAAAATAATCTAGCTATGAACTAATCTAACTAACTTAACTAATCTAACTAACTAAACAAACAAACATTTAAAAAATGGAATTAAATGAAAAATAAAATGAAAACTGGTTGCTGTCCCTTTTATACATAATGGTTTTTAATTAAAGAAAGTATGTTTTTAATAAAAACACAGATCATTTCATTAATATTTTATGTTTATTTGTTGATATTGACTTTTATGTTACATTTGCTTTTAGACTCAAAGAGAAAGCTTTCTTGCATTTCCCTTCATTACTCAAGACGGATAAAGCATGAGGTCAGCTGTGTTTAAGAACACTCCAACCGCGTCCAAACTATCCCTTTAACCTTGTTAAGGTGGGATGCGCCTTGAAGACTGTTTCAGCTGAATTCCTTCCTCCTCCTCTGGATTCAGTGAGGGCATGTGATCTGTATTCCCAGGCAGAGCCCTACTCAGTATGGCGCCTTTATAGTACAACATCAAAAAAAGGGCCAGTCAAGACAGTCACAGATGTTCATCCTACATGACTGTAGAGGGGTTTCTCGAGGGCACAATGGTAACAGAGCACAATTGTGACCTTGAACTCTTTATTATTGAATGCTGAATCCACAGTGTAAAGTTGGCTTCCCCATCCCAATTTCTGTCCAGCATGCCAACTGTGACTATCAGATCTATGACTGTTTTTAACGCAACATGGAAACTTGAGGACTGTTTTTGTGTTTGAAACTGTGGCTCAGCAGGGAACACTGTGAATCTTCAAATATGGGACCAGATAAAGCCTGAAAGGAAGATCAATTAATTAGCCCATTAGTTTTCCTTTTTTTTTTTTTCTAAAAATCATACGTTTCAAATCACATTGGATGAATTTAAATGAAACAGCCACCTCATCAAATAGTTACATTTCAGGTTACAACTGAGTTCATAATGGGTTAATAATTATATATTTTTAAAGCTATGTTAGTTGTAAGTTAGATTAACACTTATTTTCTGAATGAACAAAGTTCTCCAAACTCTTTCCGTCAGCGTCTTTGTTTTCAGCTGATCAATTTCAATACATGTCAAGCAATGAAAAAGTACTTTTTTCCTGTTGAAGGGGAGTGAGAGGATTTGACGTTTGAGCATCTTGTGTTTAATCCTAGTTTATATATATATAAAAAGATATGTCTTATGTGTTTTTATTTTTAAGAGCATGAGTCTGGAGAACAATAGATCTGTGAACACCCTTTAATTACTTTCAAACACGTACTTCCACACTCTGTAGGGGGAGATAACACCGGTTTGTGATAGCTCTGAGGAAAAGGAAGCAGTAAGTCATTCACTGACCTTTCTTCTTACTGCTTGTAAACAAACCACTTATGATTGTACTTGTATTTAACCCCTGAAACCCCAAGGATTGAGATTTATTTGAAACACCAAAGAGGATTTGGGGTAATTTAGTAGAAGTTCACCAAGATATCACCACCAAGTCACACCTCAGATCAATGCTATTTCAAGACTGACAAATTTAGCTCATTACAATTGTTGCTCAGTGCTCAATATACATTGTCTAAATGTGGAATACAAAGCAGCTTTGAAGTGACTTCTGCTTATAGGCTTTGTCTTCACACAGCTGCAAGTATAGCAAACAAACATTTCCAATGGGTTAGATGTTCTGGAATGCATTATGTCTTTTCCCACGGCTAACTTTTGATCCAGAAAAGCTGAGGGGGAAGTGGTTCATGTGATCAGACAGACAGGGCCACATATAGGGCTGAGAGGTGCTCTGAATGGATCACAGAAAGGGAGGTGGTGGGAGGTATATGAGCTCTGACCACATGACGCCAGGCCCCTCACATCAGTGCTCACCTCTGAAATGTTGGGAAGCTGGCATAATTAACTTTATGGGGTCTCTGTGACAACAAATGAGCACATATTTTATTAAAAAAGGATTTGCTAGCTCTTCGTTCTCGGTTAAGGTACAAATGTACGTAAGCAGTCGACATATAAGGAAGAAGTAAAAAAACGAGCCCCCCCCACCCCTTTAGATTAGTTTTCCTTTTTTGATATATGGGGAGAGGTCATGAAACACTTTTGAGTCATTCGAGAGACTGTGGAACAAAACATCGCAAAACAAAACAAAACAATACACATATTTTTTGTACTTTTAAGCACAACAAAACAAAAACCAAAACAGAGGGGGGAAAAGAGAACAACAAAAACAAACAAACAAACAAACAAAACAATACATGGAATTTTTGTATTTTTAAACAAAATAAAACAGAAGATAACAAAACATAAAACAAACAAAAATAAATGCATGGAATTCTTATACTTAAAAAAATAAATAAAAACTAAACACAAACTCCAAAACAGAAAAAACAAAAACAAAAGAGAATAGATAAATAAAATACATACACGTCATTTTTGTATTTTTTATAAATAAATAAATAAATAATTTGTCACACCACCAGACCAATTAAAATGAAATGAAGGCTAAAAAGCAGAAACATGTAAAAAATTGTGACATGAGTTTTGATTACTTTTCCTTATTTATCAGTTTTAAACAACTTTCATATTAAGGCTTATGATATGTTATGCATCTACTACCCATACCCAGATTTATCAATAAAGTGTTTATCAGGGACATATTTGTCATTTAAAAAAAGTAATACAATGATATTAGACGTTTCTAAAGTAAATATTGTGTCTAAATGTATTAGTCTCATGTGTTAGATCTCTGCAGTTAAATCTCGGTGTGAGTGTGCTGATATCACATGATTTCCTGCACTCTGAGTCAGTGTGCTGTCATCACATTTTCTTAACATCAACACTGAAAAACTGGCTTTTATAGACAAAAAACGGTGAGACATTACAGAGCTTTGAGCTTAAGACATCAAATCAGCAAAGCAAAGATGTAGGCATATCACCGCAGGATGAACTTTTATCCTTGAAGTCATCTGAAATCATTTGCTCGCGTTTTTAAATTCATTATACCATTGTAGTACAGAATTAATATAGAGATTTCATTTAGTTTTTGTATTTAAATTTTTTTTTAGTTTATAGTCTTTAGTTGGTTTTTGGTATGGTTTTTGTTGTTGTTAGGTTTTGTGTTGTTGTTTCATGTATTTAATTTGTTTTTTCTATTTAATTCCTCTTATGGGCTGTGTTGAGGCTTGCAATGGTAGGGGTTTCTTTAGGGCATGCTTTGAATTAACCATGAAATGATGAACCAAAATTGGCATTTTACATTTAAATGTTCTTTAATTGTGCAGATTTTTTTGTTAATGTGCATGACACAGAGGTCAGCTAAGGTTTTGAGTCACTTATTGCCTCCACCCTCCCTGAACAGACGCTGCACAGACTCCTG
Organism: Cyprinus carpio; assembly: GCF_018340385.1. Lineage (NCBI taxonomy): Eukaryota > Metazoa > Chordata > Actinopteri > Cypriniformes > Cyprinidae > Cyprinus > Cyprinus carpio. Next base: position 18,254,981 of record NC_056590.1, read on the forward strand.
ACACAATCGCAATAGTAACAAAGCTCAAGCGTAAGACAATAAATTAGAGTGTATTGGTGTTCTCTGCGTTTGTGATTTCATTTGGAATACTTTAACCCTTCGTGATTCTTTGCTTCAAGCCATACAGATACTATGATTATCTGTGTATCGACAGCAGGCAGACACACTCACACACCTCGCTCATAATCCTCATCTGGTGGCAAGTTCCATGCAGGTCAGCGTTTGCTAGACACAGCTTTTATTTGTCCCTGATTATTGCTGCACAAGTCACCTCACATCCTGTCAGAGGTGATCATCCTCACATGGGCTGATTCTATTCCGCCTGGGGGCCTCCATTCAGGGCCCAGCACAGTCACTAGGCCAGCCAGACCTTACTCACAGGCCCAGGGCAGCCCAGTCAGCAAATACAACACCAAAAGAGAATGAGAGCAACACAGAGACATAAATACATCACAGTTTTTTAACAACTGGCCACCACAACAGGCATCCAGGGACAAAACAGGGTTGTTTCCGGCGGACAGTTTTTGAAGCCTTTGACCCTTTTGCACTGACATGCAGATGTCTAAATAAGCACAATTTATTTCATTACACCTGCTATCATGCAGAAACTGAATTTGGGACTGCTCCCAAGTACTCAAGTGTGTACAATTCCTTCCTCCTTTCTATTTCTCAACATTTAAGTTTGTAAATCTGTGTCATTACACTTATTTTTGTCTCTATTTGAACTTACAGAAATCCATTTAATTTTATTGAGAATAAATCAGTTGATTACCATAACCAAAATAATGTGAAAGACATTGTCGCCACCTAGTGATGAGTCTCGACAAGTTTCACTTTCAAAAATGTAAATGGTTTTGAGGAACCAATAACATTTAAATTTATATCAATTTAAATGTATAAACGAAATTTTCAATATAACGTTGTGCCAATATTATAATCTTTTTTGTTTGTTTGTTTGTTTTTGTTGTTGCAATTACCAGCTCATTTTAAATAGTCTAGTCATTCAGTGTGACAAATTATTCAAGAAAAATACAAACATTCCATATAGTCTCAATTATTACGAGGACTAAACTCTGCACGCATAATAAATGTAAAATAATTATATGTTATGTTATGTATATATCATATATATATACAAATGGTAAGCGATAAGCCAAAAAACATGGTACAGTTTTAGAAATAAAGGTACAAAAGCTGTCACTGGGGATGTACCTTTTCAAAAGGTACACTTTTGTACCTATTGGGTTCTAATATGTACACTTTAAGTACTAATATGTACCTTTAAGGTACAAATATGTACCTTTTCAAAAGGTACAGCCCCAGATACAGCTTTATACCTTTTTTTCTGAGAGTGTAGGGTAGAGTGGAGGAAAACGTCCCCTTGGGGTAAAATGCCCCCTACTGTATTTCCCAAAAATAACCACTGAATAAAGTCGAGATACATTTTTTTGTTGTTGTTGTTGCTATGGACTACGTTGACAAGAGTGATGTAAGTATTCACCAGGAAGCTTAGACTGGTGACCTGAGAGAAAACAGATTTCACAGTGATCTGATTGTCAGCAGTAAGAACAAAAGTGTTGTAAAGCTTGTTGTTTTGTTGAACATCACAATTATATATGATATGAGAATAGTAAGTGGATAGTGAGTATGTGTTATTTAAGAAAACTATAATTATATTTTCATAATGACTTTTTTTTTTTTAATCTAGTCTGCGGGGTGAACCGGCCCCCTGAGGAATGGTTTCATTACTGTAAGTTACTCTGTTTATCCTTACTCTGTTTATCTATCCTTTGTTTTTTTTTTCCCATCAGTTTTCCATCATAGGTGGTTGAATAAAGATATTTGGACTTCATGTTTAAAAACGACCTCAAGTTAGCATCAACTAACAAGTTTTATTTTTTATTTTTTTTAAAATAGGCTATTATAATTTTGTAATTCATAATTATTGATTATATTCTTTTTAATTTCAAGTTAAAACTGCCTGTACTCTGATTTTGCTGTAAATGTATAAATCAAACTGCTTTGTCAGACTTGGTACAAATGTCATTTTGGTTAAAAATCTAATAACATGAAAACTCTGGACATTTTTCAAACTTGGTTTATAATTTATGTAATTGTCACTAAAACTATAACTATTCCGGACACATTTAACTTTGGTTTCACAAAAAAAAAAAAAAAAAAAAAAAAAACGGTTTGTAAAAATGTATAAGCTTAAATGAAATGTACCTTATGCTGACGGAGATAAACGTATTAACTATAAAATATAAACTGACACGCGATGATATGAATAGAGGCTATCATCCATGTCTGAATAGAAACAGTTGGTGGCGGTATGTGCCTATGGTGCGGAATACGCCAAAAATTCCAAAGAAGAAGTAATGATACAAGAACACGATCCACTCGACAGCGCATGCGCGAAATCAGGAGGACGATGCGGCGCAGACGCACGGAAGGGCAAACGGGGAACTGAATTCTCCGGAACAAGTGGATCTCCAAATAAGACTGACAAAATAAGTAAACATGGCGGCGAAGAACAGGGCGGAAGAAACGGTCAAAAACAGTCAGGGGTCCGATGACAATGACAACATGACAACGACTGAGTACTGCCAGCGGCTGCAGCAGTGGATGTGGCGCTATTACAGTGGCTATGTGAGCTGGCAGAGCTGGGTGCTCATGTCCGCGCCGCTCGTTCCTCCTCCTCAGTTCGGCTGCCAGGCACCCGGCGGCAGCTCCACAGCTGCGTGTGCCGCGACGCCCGCTGACATCGCCGCTTGGTATAACCAGACGAGCAGCCCAGCATCCAGCCGTCCAGCAGCCTCTGCCTCATCCAGCACTGCTGAGAGAGGGCCAGCACAGCCTGCAGGTAACGCTACTGTCCATCCACTGCTTCGAGGAATGTTTCTTTTCACTGTTTCTTTTATGCTACCTCTGAGCAGCATCAGACAGTCTGTGTAAAGACACCTCACTGCCAGTTTAGAAGCTCTTCTGTGCCACCTTTGCAATGCAACTATTTGTCTCAGTATCGTAGTCATTTAGTACCTGCAGTATTACAGGTATATGAAGTGCAAAACCAAAAGTTACACCACATTTAAGATGAAACAGATTTACAAATAAAGACTGTTAAATAAAATGAAGATTATAAAATGTATATTTCCTGAAATATGTGATACTGTAAAAGCCTTGACACACAATGACACCTGTGCACCAGCTACTGTCACTGCACCTGTAGAGGCCAACCTTAATTTACATGCCACATAGTATCTTCTAGTTTTTCTTATATCTGTTGAAGCATTGGAGTTAGGTTCTAACTTCATGGTGCTAACTTCATCCTTTGTTCTTCAGGTAGAGAGTACACCATCCCCTCCCCTCTCCGTAGATTTCTGGCTGAAACTGTGGATTTCTTCATTCTCTTCTGTGTTAAGGCAACCATAGTGTTGTGGATCATGCATCTCAGTGGAATGAAGTGAGTCAAGAATGTGTTGAGAACAAGAAGGGAATTGATCAAGTATGAATTATCCTTCTTGAATCATGTATAGTTATAGATGTACGGTTGTATATATACAGGTAAATACAGCATATTGTGATAAAAATTCATTATTTTCCATAATGTAATGATAAAAATTAAACTTTCATATATTTTAGATTCATTGCACACCAACTGAAATATTTCAGGTCTTTTATTGTTTTAATACTGATGATTTTGGCATACAGCTCATGAAACCCCAAAATTCCTATCTCAAAAAATTAGCATATCATGAAAAGGTTCTCTAAACGAGCTATTAACCTAATCATCTGAATCAACTAATTAATTCTAAACACCTGCAAAAGATTCCTGAGGCTTTTAAAAACTCCCAGCCTGGTTCATTACTCAAAACCGCAATCATGGGTAAGACTGCCGACCTGACTGCTGTCCAGAAGGCCATCATTGACACCCTCAAGCGAGAGGGTAAGACACAGAAAGAAATTTCTGAACGAATAGGCTGTTCCCAGAGTGCTGTATCAAGGCACCTCAGTGGGAAGTCTGTGGGAATGAAAAAGTGTGGCAAAAAAACACTGCACAACGAGAAGAGGTGACCGGACCCTGAGGAAGATTGTGGAGAAGGACCGATTCCAGACCTTGGGGGACCTGCGGAAGCAGTGGACTGAGTCTGGAGTAGAAACATCCAGAGCCACCGTGCACAGGCGTGTGCTTTTGAACCAGAAACAGCGGCAGAAGCGCCTGACCTGGGCTACAGAGAAGCAGCACTGGACTGTTGCTCAGTGGTCCAAAGTACTTTTTTTTCGGATGAAAGCAAATTTTGCATGTCATTCGGAAATCAAGGTGCCAGAGTCTGGAGGAAGACTGGGGAGAAGGAAATGCCAAAATGCCTGAAGTCCAGTGTCAAGTACCCACAGTCAGTGATGGTCTGGGGTGCCATGTCAGCTGCTGGTGTTGGTCCACTGTGTTTTATCAAGGGCAGGGTCAATGCAGCTAGCTATCAGGAGATTTTTGGAGCACTTCATGCTTCCATCTGCTGAAAAGCTTTATGGAGATGAAGATTTCGTTTTTCAGCACGACCTGGCACCTGCTCACAGTGCCAAAACCACTGGTAAAATGGTTTACTGACCATGGTATTACTGTGCTCAATTGGCCTGCCAACTCTCCTGACCTGAACCCCATAGAGAATCTGTGGGATATTGTGAAGAGAAAGTTGAGAGACGCAAGACCCAACACTCTGGAAGAGCTTAAGGCCGCTATCGAAGCATCCTGGGCCTCCATAACACCTCAGCAGTGCCACAGGCTGATTGCCTCCATGCCACGCCGCATTGAAGCAGTCATTTCTGCAAAAGGATTCCCGACCAAGTATTGAGTGCATAACTGAACATAATTATTTGAAGGTTGACTTTTTTTGTATTAAAAACACTTTTTCTTTTATTGGTCGGATGAAATATGCTAATTTTTTGAGATAGGAATTTTGGGTTTTCATGAGCTGTATGCCAAAATCATCAGTATTAAAACAATAAAAGACCTGAAATATTTCAGTTGGTGTGCAATGAATCTAAAATATATGAAAGTTTAATTTTTATCATTACATTATGGAAAATAATGAACTTTTATCACAATATGCTAATTTTTTGAGATGGACCTGTAATATCACCGTTTCCACAAGATATTAATTAGTTTTAAACATTGATAATGTATTTTCAATGCAGCATATTAGAATGATTTCTGAAGGATCATGTGACACTAAAGACTGGTGTATTGACTCTGAAAATTCAGCTTTGCATCACATGAATAAATTACATTATAAAATAAAATAAACTAGAAAAAAATTATTTTAAATGCAAATACTTTTACATAGTTTTACTATTTTTTACTGTATTTTTGTAAAAAGAGACTTCTTTCATAAACATTAACAAAATCTTACAGATTCCATACTTTTGAACATGGTGTATATACAGTATATTGTATGACAGTTTGTGTAACTCTGAACAGAGATATCTCCAAGTTCATGATGCAGTTTATCGTGGAAGAGATTGATGAGAACACATCACTGGAGGACCTGCAGAAGATGATGGCCGTGGCTTTAGCGTACAGACTCTTAGTGTGTGTCTATGAAGTGAGTGAACATCTTTCATGTTGTGAAAGCCACAGTTACAAGCCTTGTCTCTCAATCTGTTTTCAATTTACATTTTTAGATCAGTTTTATCAGAAAAATGAATAATCAGTCATTTCAGCCTTGTCATATTTTCACTTAGTAGCAGCATGTGGTAGAAAAACTCAGTAGTCTAAAAGTGATTTGAATGAGATATGAGTTTCTGTTTTTAAACAGCCCACACATTCCATTCAGTCTGTGTTCTGTCTTCATCTGCAGATCATCTGTATTTGGGGAGCTGGAGGTGCCACTCCGGGAAAGTTCCTGATGGGGCTTCGAGTCGTCACATGTGACACGACAGTCCTAGTGCAGCCGAATCGGGTTTTGGTGGTACCAGCATCCAGTGTCAGCTTATCTTCGTGAGTTATGTGTATATTTATAATGCCGTGGCCATATATATATATATATATATATATATATATATATATATATATATTATCATACCAATATAAGGTAGTATATATAATGCAAGGTAGTATATATATACCAATTAAGGTTTTTTTTGCAGCTCCACTGTTCGGGCTTTAAACAAAAACTTCTCCATCGCCTTCCTGTTCCCTATCTTTATCATGTTACTATTTTTCCAGCACAACAGAACTGTTTATGACGTTGTGGCTGGAACCATCGTGGTTCAGAGGAGAAGAGCCAGATGACCAGCCTGTGTGTGTCAAAATCATGTGAAAACAGCTCCTGTCAAGCATCAAGTGCTTAGAAATGTTCTCAGTACTTTTTTTTCCAATAATATCCATATAGTATTTCCTGCAGATTTGCACTAATGATCCATGTATTAAAGTCTGATCACATAGCTATTGTTTACAGCACTGAGAAATATCTGCTTTCTTAGAAAACAGCATACAGTATTTAATGTTGAATGATGAGTGATATCTAGCTCAAGACGTGTTTTATGTAGGCATGCTTGGAAATTTTATCTGAGTGGAATGTTTCACTCTAAACACCGGCTTAATCCACACGGTTTTCATAACTTCTCCCCAGATTCAAGCTTTACGGCCCAGACAAGTCTGTTATTAATCTTACTGAAGGCAGGGAATTGAGCTCGGCATTCATTGCGTATCCTTCCACACATGCACACAGACGTCCGGAATGTTCCATTCCTTTTGTCAGTTCAGTCAGAGGCTGATATGCCTCACTACATTTCTCAGGGTTTCTTAAAAAACCTGTTTTATGTGGCATACGTTTCAGTACTGATCTTTGATACGTGAAGAGTTAAGAACTGTATTTTGAAATTCACATTATCTGCCCTGCATTATTCAGCATGCTAAACACAGCTGTTTTGTTTTATCATTGTTCATAAATTCAAATGATTTAAGACCAGATTTGATACAGTGTATTAACCACTTACGTATTTTATGCACAAATATTGTCAAAACCATCTGGTGTGTGGCTAAATTAAATTAACTTCTCTGGGATACATTATCTTTCTCATGTTCTAATTAATGTTATTTTAGATACTATTGTATTTTTCATTAATATTTTGAATTGGTTTTTTTTCCCCAGTTTTGTTTTAATTTTAGTTAATATTTTTGTCATTGTATTATTGTTTTTTATTTATTTGTAAAAAATATGTCTGTAGTATTAAATATTTATTTCAGCTTTAGTTATTTTAATGCATCAAATTAATCTAAATGAAAATAAAAAATGTTGCCTTGGCAACTAGCTGAAATAAAGTTTTGTTATTATTTAACTTAACATTTATTATATTTCAAGTATTTAAAGGTTTTTTTTATTGGTTTTAGTTAACTATAATAACTGCTCATATCATCTCAGTATAGGGTTAAGCATGATAAAATTGATCAAGTATGAACCTATGCATAATTAAAACAAAAAATACTTATTTATAACCACTAGCTGGTGATAAGTGTTCATAAACGCAAGTTTGAACCCTAATTTGACAATCACAGTGGTGAGTTTTTCGAAACGCTTCAGTTACCCAATCAGATTCCATAGATACTAGTGACAGTCCACACATTCTCACAAGCAGAAAATGTTTCCAAGCTGATCACATGCCAATCAGGCAAAAAACTGCGAAATTGCACTGTTCTGGTAAGAATGACTCATCATTGATTTAGATCTTTGAAATAAATATTACATCTTTAACCATAAGGCCTGTTTTTTTGTCTTTCTGTTTTGCCCCTTCTGGTCTCTCCGGAGGTCTTGGAGTCCCAGGGGCAGTTCCTCGTAATCAAAACCTTGTGGACCAAATGAAGAAAACAGACACAAGGGTTGTCTTAGGACATGGATGTACACGCCAACTTACACTCACACACACTTACTGATAAAGCAACACTTTGGTGTGGTTTTGAACAAACACCACGAGATGATTCAAGTTAATCTGAAAATACATTATGAATTTGTAGTTCTGTGCCTGTTTTTACAACCAAATCACTAACCATAAACCTTTTCACAAATATGCATCCACACCACTAGGTGTCAGTTTAAGTCAAACTCAGGATCACAGACACACACCATGGTTTTACATACTTTCACAGTAAAAAAAAAAAATGTTAAAAATGCAAATGTCATTGAAAGCATATGGTGTTCTGTTTTTAATTTAAGAGAATATCTTGCTCTCTTTTTTTTGTACGGTTTGCCAGCTTTCCTCAGAGACAATGTATCTTTACTCTCCCACAGCTCCACCAATCTGCCTGCCCTTCATCTCTAATATGAATTTTACTGGGTTGCACATCTGGTTTGGCTGTCCAGCAGTGCTTGGCAAGGCCATTGGGTTCACAGCTGCTGGCTCTTCCCACATCCTCTTCAGCCGGGATTCTGGTAAAGCCGTCCCCATGGATAGTACTTCACCCTGCTGAGACGAATGATTGGCGGGCTCAAGACAACTTGATACGGCTGTTTTGTTTGCCACTGAGCCGCAGCTTGGAACTGACAGCATGTTGAAATTATTAGTTGCATTAGTCTTGATTTCCAATGTGAAAATCAGACACTACATTTAAACACAAAGTGCCACAGGAGCATCATCTGAGTGGTTAAAGTGTTGGACTTAAAGCACAGTTGGGTTTCCAATGCAGGTTTGAACCTTGCTTGTAGCATATGGCATATTAAAAAGAGGATTTCTCAGTGATAATAATGCTAGATGAGATACATCATTACAGGATAGCTATAAAGAGTTATAGCTCACTATAACTATGAATGTGTTTTGGTTTTCTGTTACTCTTCAGCTGAAATTATAACGATTCAAAAACATCACTGTCTCTAATGAATTTTATTATTATTTATTATATATACATTACCATTCAGAAACTTGGGGTCAGTAAGATTTTTCATGGTTTGGAAGGAAGTCTCTTATGCTCACCAGGGCTGCATTTATTTGATTAAAAATACAGTACAAACAGTAATATTGTAGAATATTGCAATTTAAAATAACTATTTTCTAAAATAACTTTTTTAGCTACCATTACTCCATTCTTTGATTAATATTATGTTTTTTTGAACATTGTTTATTTAAAAGTGAATTTTACATAAATGCATTTACAGTCACTTTTGATAAAATTTATGCGTCCTTGATGATTTTTTTTTGTTTATTTTTTTTTTAAGTCAGTTTAAAATTAATTGTAAACCAAATGTTTGGGATTTTTTAAATATTTTTTTTTAGATATGTTGTTTCATAATAAAAAGGCGCTGTTGGTATAGCTACTGACAACTAACAAGAAAAATCTGACATAGGTAAAGCTGAAAATCAGTTTAAAACATTAAACTGAATTTAATGACCTGTTAGTCAATATTTATAAAAAATATTTGAAATATAATTTTCTGTCTGGTGGTGGTGTACCTGTATTAAGTGCACATATTTGTGAGAATGAGCAGATGCACTCAAACAAAGGTGAATGTCTCTGATGTTGAACAGAATAATCTGAAATAATTTCTTGCTAAATAAACTTTCATTTGTCTCATTTTTGCGTTCTGTTTTCATCCCAGTAACCAAGAATCAGTGTTTTAACGTGACCCACTAACTGTGAAACAAAATTCACTTTGCTCTTTTATCTCTACACCTGAAAACACGGCCTCATTAAAATGACTGTTTTTGTGCCTTGTGTATTGTGTGCTGCTCTCTGTGAATCAGGAGAGATGAGCACTGCGGTGAGGTGACTAATTAGGGAACTTCACAGCGAGAGGAGCTGGTGAGGATGCTTGTGACAATAACGAGCCCCGATGACAGGAAGGAACTCTCCTGAGCTGATCCCACAGTGATCCACAGCACTGAAAGCACAGCGGAGTATTAATGCCTTGACTTAATGAGGCCTGTTTTGGGAGTAATACAGAACAACCACCTTTGTTTACAACAGGTTACATTTGGCTGACTTATTTCTTCTTATACAAAAAGTGCACAAAGTATCGTTTTTAATCACAGTTTTATTGACAAGTGTATATCTGCCGGAACAGAGCACAAGGTTGTAAAATGTTATTACAATCAATTTAATTAAGTGTTCTTGCATGAGGATTTGTTCAATAATGTATGTGTGATATGCACAGTATGTGCATATACATACATACATACATACGTGCATATACATATAGATATGCATATGCATATACATATACATACAAATAAACACAAACATGCAGGAGTGTAAACTAGTTTTAGTATAAATGAAACCATATTTCTTACTCCTTCAATGACATTTTGGGCCTTTAAAATATAAAGCAGCAGCCTATTCACAAGTCATCATGACCTAGGTCTAAATCAGGTCTTATGAAAAAAAATATTTTCTATTGAGCAATGAAATTGCAATGCATAAATTCATTTTATTTTTTTACTTTTTGCCCACGGAAAACGTATTTGTCTTTGTGCAGTGATATTTCACAGGCTTAAAACAAACCGAATACATTTTAATTATAACCATCAAAGCAAAGCAGAATTTTCAGCAGTCATTACTGCAGTCTTCAGTGTCACATTTGTTATCATTAAAATTGTTGAAAACAGTTTCTCAATGTTTTTGTTGAAACAGTGATACATTTTTGTCAGGATTCTTTGAAGAACAGAAAGTTCAAAAGAGCAGCATTTATTTTAATGTAATGAAATATCCTTGCTAAATAAAAAAATATCAATAGCTCTCTCTGTCTCTCTTTTACTGTCTCCAAACTTTTGAACAGCAGAGTACATTTATATACACAAGCATGTATTGAGTTCATTGTTAGAAATGGTGCTGCTCCTAAAAAAACCTATGAAATGCACAGTACCAGGCATTTATGACCCTGGTTATGAGGCTTTATGACCCTGGTTGCATTCATTCTGGTTCACCACCAGCTGCTACTACCAACCAACCAATGACTGATCAATATCCATCAACCACAGTGGAGTAAAAAGCTTCCTCTGGTATCAGAACTGTGGCATAGTGCCAAGTTTGATGAATGAACAACACAGCACAGTCATTTTGAGGATAATCCATGGACTTCCTTTCAGAATGGAAAATTGTGTCCCTGTCTTCCCTGCTCTGCGTGGAGTCTTTAAATAGCCTCCATTAATCCTTATGCATACATAATCATCAGCTCTGCCTTTTTATCACTCTAAGAGCTGAAATTACCAATGAAGCCAAAGCCATAAATTACAAGCAGCCCATCTTGCAGAAACTGAAAGGCAAGAGTTGTTAAGATGAGGTCTAATCGGGTTTCCTACAGTGGGACAGAAGGAGAATTAGAGTGTCTTTCAAACAGGAGTCATGCTGTGTCTGAAAGAACCGCACTGCTGCTGTATGCTGATACAGCTGTGGTGAAGTTTGAATTGAGTGACCTTATTTAGTGTGATTTTCCAAACCGGTGAGAGTCAGTATTTTCCTCAGACGCATGTGGTGCGCTAAACAGCTTCAAGTTATTCAAGTTTGATATTCACTCACATTCTAAGCAGGAATCAGGCACAGTGCATTTACTGCAGACATGAAGATGTGCCGCTCCACTGTGATAAAGTCACTAAAAGGTCAGGCTTTGCTGAGGACCCGCTGAGATCCAGAGAGCTCTGTGAAGTTTCTGGAGAGGAGGATCTGCAGTTGTTATCTTCTACACAATGAGATACGTAAAAGTTTTAGCTGTAATTGAGTCTCGAGTGGGGTGAATGAAAAATGAAAGGAGAATGGGAGAATCATTGCATATTCTGTCTGATGTTTAGACATGGAATTTGGTGAGTGAAAATTCCCTGCAGGAATCCATTAAGATTCAGACTTTTACTAAGCTTGGAGTTACATATAAGACTCTTATTCAACACTATCTGCTCTATAAGGGCCATAAATTCAGTAATGACACAAAGTTGTCCTGTTGTTGTTATGTAGCTGAAGGAATAGTTCACCCAAAAATTAAAATTCACTGAAAATTTCCTTACCCTCAGGTCACTGAAGATGTTAATGAGTTTTTTTCTTCATCGGGGACAGATTTGGAGAAATTTTGCATCATTTTCTCAGCAACTGATTTTTTTTTTTACAATATCTCCCCTATGAACTGCATATTTGAATATTATGTAGACCTATTGTTTAAATTAAATTTAAGTAGGGTAATCATAGCAGGTTTCATTCATAGTCTATCTGTTTAAACATCTTCGTTTAGCTTCAAATGGCATCTTTGATGACAATATTCTATATAAATTATTTGTATTCTGATTCTGACATCCAAGGGCACAAAAATATTTAAAAAAATTGTCTTATTCCATGGATTTTACCCATTTCCCTCCACTTGTTCCAAGTGTTTTTCTCCTAGCACAATGTGACGTAACTGAGATGTCTACTCCAATTTGGTCTAGTAGGTGAGCCCACCTTATTGATGCTGGACGTGCTGTATATTGATGCTATATAGGCTATAGTGTGTAGTTTATAGGCTTCACGACTTCACAAGAACCCCAGCAAAGCTCCAGCACAGAGATGAAAGATACTCTCAGTTTAGACCATAATTTTCTGGGTGGGAGTTGTAAGGGTAAGTCAAACTCATAAGGCCCCACTGTGGAACTGGGTCTGCAAGAACCTTGTAAAAGTTCAGAAATATGTTCTTGTATCTACTAGCCCGCAGTATTCAAAATGCTAATCAGCCAGTAGAGAACAGATGGTGACTGGAGGTAGATTTGTAGCTCTGAGGCAGCTCTAGCACATTCTGTCTGATGCTAACTAAGGTCAGCTCGCTTGACACATACACAGGGAGCATATATTATCTGCTCATAGTATGCATAAATAGTAGGCACCGCTGTTTGTTTAAAAAGGACCACCCTCTTCTAAGAGTTCTGGAAAGAAGCCAAACATGCCAATCAATGCAAAGGCCTCATAAATCAGACATATTGGTTTGTCCTTTCAGGTCATAACCTCAGAAAGCTTCTAATACTTTTAAAGTGAGAACTGATGGTTGATATCAGAAGACCAACAGGTGGCGCTATTCAGGTGGTTTGGGCCTACAGATATTTTACTGCTAACACATCGACCTGTGGCCTGTATCACGAAGCTGGTTTCAGTTTTTCGCTTTAGTTTGAGCAAACTCCAGAGCAGGTTTTATTCTGGGTTATATAATTAGTATATGAAGTGGCAATTAATTTTAAGCTTTGCATTTAAATAAATTTAAAAATACAAATAGATAAGATTTAATATAACCAACTTTTAAAATGATTAAATTTGTTTTCCTTTTGAGCCCTGTGTGAATCTATATAAACAACTAAATTCAGTTGATTCAATTGCATAGTCATATATTTTCTTTCTGCTGCCTTCTCAAACTTTTGCTGCAGCAGGAGTGTTTATTCCTGCCTTGTAAATGCATTTAAATTCATTATATTTTTAATTACGACATCTCTGACCATGCGTTCCATACGGAAGGACTCATCCCTATGCCCTTATCTCTTCAAAGGGTTTACCCTTTGGAGTGAGAGCTTCGAAGGGTTGAAGGGTGTAGGGTACCAAACAGCTGTTTCTTGAAGTGCCCTTCTGCGTCATCATCACGTGCCCACAAGGAGGTGCCATCATCATGCAAAGAATCTGCGCAAAGTATCATGGGAGCCCGAAGTGTCCATCAGTTGTTAAATTTGTGATAATTAATTTCAAAGGGCCCTTTGAAGTGGCCAGTTTTGAGCACTTTGGTTTGGAACGACCCTTCAATATGGCGGCCATGATTGTTTTTGATATATCACGTTTGTCATGCACCGTTAGTCTTCAGCAAAAAAGTGAACTGTGCTGACTCTCGCCAGAAGTGAATCAAACTGACCCTTTGCTGATGCTCTCTTCCGCTGAGTCCGAAAGCTCTAAAATGCTGCCTACAGAGGCAGCATTCCAAGGCAGGAAGGCATCAAGGCAGTTTCGAATCCAAATTCTGCTTTACTTCCTGTCTCTGGAGGTACCTTCTTCTGATCAAATTTTGAGCGCATGCATAGATGTGTATCCTTCGCTGCCTTTGATATCCCACAATCCTGTGCGTTCCATTCCGTGACTATTGAGCTAAAGAAATAAAGATGGCGTCTGAAAGTTGCATTTGGTGTTCAGTTTGTGTGTAAATGTATATTTCTGACTAACTTTTTGCACTTTTGATGTTATTTCTAAATATTAGTTTAGTTATCACCAAAACTCGTTCTGTTTTGTTGTAGATCATAAAACCCTACACTGCCTCAGAAGCCTGTCTGAAATCACTCTCATGATGTGCCTTTGTTCAAAAACGCTGCCTGCAAAGTCATTGCCTCATACAGCAGCAAGTCAGCTGCCTAGGCTTTCGGACACAGCCCACAAGTGCCGTGTGATTGACTGTGTTCCGGGTTGGCACAGCAGATGAAGCGTTCTTTAACAGACATCTTGCAGATGTATGTGTGCAGTATGGGCATATTTAAACTCTAACCATGTCATGTCTTTACATTTTATCTGTGACATGACATGTGAACATGTAAAGCAACATTTCATTAAATGTTAAGTCAATCAACATCCTCACACTGGTGGATTTATTCTGTTTGCACGATAACAGTTTTTCATAAGCACCAGATCTGATTTTCCTTTAGCTTAGTGGATGTCTTCCATTGTGTTTGATCCAGAGTCTTTGAAAATATATTTGAGAGGAGATGTGAGGCATTAGGAGGCTGGCTGTGGTAGTAGGAAGGCTCAGTGGATCTTTGAAACTATTTAGTAGTGTTTCAGGGTTTGACGTAGCATGTCTTACAGTTGTTTGAATAAATGAGTGAGCTTATGCCCATAATGGCTTCAGCTGTCAGGCCCCTGTGGCAACAGTCATAAGGTGCCTGCTGAAGCCCATCCTGCTATTGGTTCCTTTGTTTTTTCGTTTCTATGTTTGTATGTTCTGTACATGTGGAAATTGACAATAAAGCAGACTTGAACTTGCATGTGACCCTAATTGTTTGGTATAAGTAGCCCTCATGTTGCCTTTGTCTCTGGTTGAGTATTGTTCATGTAATCTACTTTGTTGGTGAGTTTATTGATGTCTGGATTCTTGTTTAGTTACGTTAAGTCAGTTCAAGTCAAGCTATGCCAAGCCAAGCCAAGCCAAGCCATGCCATGCCATGCCATGCCATTTCTTTTGTCTTCTGTACCTGTTCACTTTTGGGACAAAATAAAAGCTGCACTTGGGTTTTTCAACTCGCCTAAAGTGACAGAACAACCTCCACTAAATCTAAAGAGTTTAGCACTGAATAGGTATCCAACTGTGTGTTTTCAGCAGTGACTGTGCATGTCAGCACTGCCCCGGACACGAGATACCAATGATTCACTACCTTCCTGACAGCTCCCTGGAGCAGTAACCTCATTGGCTGTCTGCATTTCCACTGTCAGAGGCTCCTCCACCAATCAGAGGACCTGTGGCCCACAAATATCTGAAGTAGTAATAATGTGGAATGTGCTGCCTCAACATGTGCTGTCAGCAGTAAATTGTAATACTAACACTTGCTAGAGAGAGCGTGGGAGGAAGAGGGCAAAAAAAGGGGGGGGGGACTAAACACTCGATGACAGAGCTACAGTTTATGTAGTGAGGCTGTGGACTGAATTCAATACGTACACATTCAAAAAGCAAGGAATGCTGAAATTCATTCTAGACAGTTTGTCTGTATGTATGTCTGTTTATCTATTGATTGTCTATCTATCTATCTATCTATCTATCTATCTATCTATCTATCTATCTATCTATCTATCTTCTTCTTTTTCTTCTTCCAGGTGTTAGTCCCACAGTGCGGGGTCCGTGATTGGCACAACATTCACCACTTGGTTCGGTCGTGGGCATCATCGGGGTGGATGCCACAGGTCCGCATGTCATCCCGAATGCGCTCCATCCATTTCTTTTTGGGCCTTCCTCACGGTCGCTTGCAAGGCGGGCTGAGGCGGAAGGCGGCCTTGACCACTGAGTCATCGTCGATCCACATGATGTGGCCGTACCATCACAGGCGTGCTTCTACATAATCGGAGCGATGCCCATGGCCCGTGTGACGTCCTCGTTCTGCACGTGGTCGAGCAGGTTCAAGCCGAGCACCCACCGAAGCATGTGCATCTCCATGGCGTGCATGGTGTTTTCGTGTATTCACGTCGAGTCGGTCCGACCATTGCTGCTTTTGATGTTAGAGCTGCTGGCGGGCCTCATCCGCGAGGCAGACATCGTTGGCGAACAGCAATGTCCAAGGTGTGGTCGTTGGATCAGGCCCGGCATCATCGTGTCCATGTATGTGATGAAAAGCAGGGGCGAGAGGGCAAAACCTTGGTGGACGGCGACATAGATATTGAATGGCGGCGACATGCACAGTGGATGACGCTGGTGGTGCAGTGGTAGAGCATCCTCACCGAGTCAACGTAGGCCTCAGGGACATCATGGGACCGAAACGAGTGCCAGATCAGGTCGTGCGGGATAAGTTCGAATGCCTTCTCTAGATCGAGGAAGGCAAGGTGGACAGTCTTGTTCTTTTCACGATGTCGCATGATGAGGAGACGCAGTGCATTGATGGCGTCTGTCGTACTACGGCCACGGACGAAGCCGCACTCTCTTTCACAATCTCTGTTCTGACTCAGAGGAAGCTCATTCACTGCTCATATGTCAATCATATTACACGTTTATAACATGTCCTGTCTCCCGAGATGAATGTCCATCACACTTCCACATTCAGTTCTGTACATAAGAAACTCAGAAAAACATTACAGATGAAACATGAACCTAATAAACACACAGTTAGATCGCAATCGGTTAGTTTACAGTTATTACGGTTATTAAGTTTTTACAAACACTTGATGGTGGTTATTGGTCGTGTCGTGTGGACGGAGATCTTTTCTGAAACATAATGTTAGTGGAAATGCCAGTATGGACAAGGAACACTTTAATTTAAAAAGCTGTTTTAAAACAAAAACGCACTAGTGTAAACGTAGCCTTACGTCTATGGGAGTCGGATGCTTACACTCTACAGCCTCACTTTTGAGCCACGTGCATTGGTGTAAATTAGTAGGTGTGTTCAACTTGATGTGGGTATATGAAATCAAAGTAGAGTTATAGAGAGCATAACTGCTCCGTAAGCTTTCGATTCACTCCTCCAGGACTTTGATGTCATACACCGATCAGTCTGCGCAGTCAGTTTTTCCTTGATTAACCCCTTAGGTATCGAAATTTGGTACAGAGAGACAAGACATTTTTCGATACTCGATGGTATCAAGGTAGTTCGGTTGGTGCCTAAAATGCATCATACTTAATACCCAGCCCTAGTCATCATCCAGCTTAGTTCAGTTCTCTTCAAATAGTGTCTGTGCAATCAAGTCAGCAATATTGCCAGAAATTGTGTCCCCAACTAAGAAAGCCAAAGTCGACAGTGACAAGGAACCACAACTCCATCGGTGACTGAAGAGAAAAAAACCTTTGGAGAAACCAGGCTCAGTCTGGGGGCAGGGGCGCCCCTGTGGCCACCCCTAGGATGATTTGCAGTATAGCTACTATTAATTTAAATCTATTTTAAATCTATTAATTTTAGATCTATATAATTTATAAATCGTTTAATATAGTTACTATCACACGAAGAGTGACGTTTTACAAAAAACAAGAAGTTAATATCAAGAGTTTTACTTTTTAGACAACATATTCACTTTTTGCGCTCTATTTCTAAAAACAAAAATCATTCCAAACACAGCCACTGTTTTGAGATGGTCCTCACTGCAGAACACAAGATCCAGGGGGCGCGGTTGGATCCAGATCCAACTCCTCCCACCTTACATATACCTAAGCCTACCCGTCTCCACCCCCTGAACCCTAAAACCACCGTTCTCCACCCCTAAACCTACCCATCTCCACCCCTTGACCTACCAATCTCCACCCCCTAGATGGGGATCCAACCATGCCCCCTGGATCTTGTGTTCTGCAGTGAGGGGCTACTGACTGTTTTGCGTCTCTGAGCAACATGATAGTGTTTCGTTCCTGAATGAATCAACCGTTTAAATGATTCGGTTCAATCGCAATGACTCACTTATTAACAGTGACTCGCTGCCACCTACTGGCTGTTTTAATTTCACATTTAAGGTACCATTTCATTTTTTAAACAATTTCAAACATCAGTTTTCAATGTTTTATGTTTAAAATATCAAAACATTATTTATTAATTTGTAACTCCAGGTTAAAGTATTTCATGTCCCTCAGAGCTCCATTAAACAGTGTGTAAAAACATCTAAATGGCACTTCAGATGCAGTTTCTGTTTTCTCTGCATTGCAAAGATCAATTTTGTTGATACTGATTGCATTTGCTTGGTAACAGCCCAAATGCAAGTGTATGACTTTAAAGATGGTGCACATTTTTAGAAAAAAATGGCGTAAAGGTTAAAAAATTTTTTTTTGCATGGTTTGGTTCCAGGTGTAGAGGTGATGAGGTCTTCGTTGGGGATCTGTCTCTGGGGCTCATCTAGTTGACATGGTCTCCGCTGACATCCAGGGCTGTAGAGGTCATCTGTAGGTGCTGATCCACCATCTGGACTAGATACAGACTGGATCCTGGTGACTGCAGTGACCATCTGATCTGGATACGGACTGGATCTGGGTGGCTATGGTGTTCTTGGAATAAGTATGAAACAGACTAATATTAGCATAGATGCCATTCTTCTTATGATGTAGGGAGTACATTGGGAGTTATGGGAAGTGTTCGCGGTTCCGGTTGACCTAATTAATGCAGCCTAACAATCCTTTAACGAATTTGTATAATATAAAAGTGATAGTGTGTTATGCGTATGGTAGGTTAAAGAGATGGGTCTTTAATCTAGATTTAAACTGACAGAGTGTGTCTGCATCCGGAACCACATTAGGTACTGTAGAACAGCTGGAGTTGTTTTATTAAGCGCAAAGAGCAAAGAAAAGGTTGCTATCAAATAGCACACCTAGGTTCCTAACTGATGACGAAGAATTGACAGCACAGCCTTCAAGTGATAGACAGTGTTCTAGATTATTACATGCAGAGGTTTTTGGTCCAATAATTAATACCTTTGTTTTGTTTTTACAGAATTTAGCAGTAGGAAATGATTAGTCATCCAGTTTTTTATATCAGCTATGCATTCCGTTAGTTTTGCAAATTGGTATGTGTTGTTAGGCCTCGAAGAAATAAAAAGCTGAGTGTCATCAGCATAGCAGTGAAAGCTAATACCATGTTTCCTGATGATATCTCCCAAGGGTGGCATGTAAAGCGTGAAAAGCAATGGTACTAAAACTGAGCCTTGTGGTACTCCATACTGCACTTGTGAATGATTTGATACCTCTACATATACTGCTACAAACTGATGACGTCAGATAAGTATGAACTGAACCATACCAATGCAATTCCACTAATGCCAACATAATTTTCTAGTCCATTCAAAAGAATTTTGTGGTTGATAGTGTCAAACGCAGCGCTAAGATATCCAGTAGCACTAATAGAGAGATACAACCACAATCAGGTGATAAGAGCAGGCCATCTGGTTCGTCTGTCTGTCTGTCTGTCTGTCTGTCCAGTCCTCTGTTCATCTGTCTTTCTATCTACTTGTCTGACTATTTGGCTATGTATAAACATATCTATTCATTTGTTCAGTTTTGTTGTTGTTTACTTGTTTGCCTGTGTTTGTGAGTCAATGGAAAATTCCAGTTGTGTATTCAGTGCTTTATGTAAGTATGGTGTTTTTTTTCATCATCACACATATTGTGTGATGAGACACGCAGACGGTAGACAGTGACTGACTCTGAGTGCTGTGTGTCATGGCTTTAACCACATATGAAAAACACAGAAAACAGACTGGTATTTCAGTCTGTATTTCTGTTTGTCTGACCAAGCATGACCTGTTGCAGTAGCTTTATGTGTGTGTTTTAAGAGTGAATGCATGTCTGAGATTTAGCATTGAGTATATGTATGTGTGTGCAGGTGTGTGGTAGCTGGTA
Source organism: Cyprinus carpio (assembly GCF_018340385.1). NCBI lineage: Eukaryota > Metazoa > Chordata > Actinopteri > Cypriniformes > Cyprinidae > Cyprinus > Cyprinus carpio. The sequence continues at coordinate 18,274,954 of NC_056590.1, forward strand.
TCATATTACTGGAACAAGCTCAGCTACCGATAATCTTGTTTACACAGCCATTAGAGCCCCTCACTCAAAGCCTCTCTGCTGGTTTGGCTGGCCTCTCCTTCACTCCCTATGAAAGTATGGGCTGTAGCCCAACTTCTCGTGGTTGTGTCTCACTGCACAAACACAACACTCTCTGTGTGGGAAAAGACAAGCGCTGGTGACTCACAGGCCATGTTTCCAGGCACAAAACCCCCTCTGTAAGGCTTTAGTGACCCTGGGAATTACTAAACATCAAAGCAGAGACTGCTTGAAATCTCCCCACCTGTGTAACACTTGCTGAACTTCCCTTTTGGAAAACCCAACATAAGATGATATAATGGTTAGAGATAGTCCAAAATGATAACACTTTGTTACTTTGTGTCACCAAAACTAAAACTAAACCATGAAATAAAACAAACATTAGATGCAATAAAATAGAATATACAAAACCTATTTTATTTCAGCTAGTTGTAAATGCATCATTTCTTATTTGTTTAAGATGAAGTACAAATATAACTAACCAAATATACTAAAACTAAAATGATCTATATTTGTTACTAAAAATATTTCTTTAACCAAAAAATTACTAAAACGTTAAAATTAAAATAAAAAAAAGAATATAAAATCTAATATTAACCACAACTTTCGTATATCAATAATACAAAAATTACACTTGTGCCTAGAATTTAATGCCATCAAACTTTATTAAATGATACCTGTTAGTATATTTAGTTCAGCTTTGGCAGCCCTGAAAATACAAACTTGAAATAAACATGAAATTCAGAAAATCCAGAGCTTTAATAACTCTGACTGGGGCCAGTTTATAACCTGTTTAGACCAGTTAATGACCAACTTAAGCTGGATGTTCAGGCATTCGACCCAGGCTCAGGGAGACACATACTGCTGTATTACCCCAGGACAAGTGCCCACAATGGGGCCTCAGCAGGCAGTGTACCTAGTCCAACCGGGTGAGGTATGTACTGTATGCCGAGAGGCCTGGGCTCATACCTCCAAAATAATCACTAGCAGTAGGAGCAGGGTTAAAGATACATGCTTCACATACAGCATACATTATTGCAGCTGACCTTCAGTAGCTCCTGTGTGTAACTCAGTTACTATATGTTTTGAATGTTTGAATAACTACTGTATTTGTGTGTATACAGTGGGGTCCAATAGTCTGAGACCTCTAGTAAAAAAACAAAAAAGCTTCTGTTTTGCATTTTTCTGATTATATAAACTTTCATTCATGACAAATTATATGAATTACATAACAATTTGAGTTAGAAGTTTGAAAAATTAATTTAATAATAAAAAAAAATAAAAAATTCATAGCTCTGTTGATCATGTTCTCCGGCGTGATTTGACAAGATCCAAAGAGCTTCACTGGAAACAAGAGCATCTTACAAAGTAGTGTTAATATTAACTGAAACTAAAACTAAATATAAAAAACTTTTTACTTGCATTAAAATAAACATTAACTGAAAATGTCTCTCTCTCTCTTTCTCTTTCTATATATACAGTATATAGTTACCAAAAGCAACATTTCACATTTTCATTCATCTTGTACTAAAATAACTAAAAATAAAACTGATATAAAAATTAATAAAAACTATATAGACATATAAAAAAAAAAAACAGAAAAAAAAAAACAGAAAGGACAATACAGACAACAGGGAAGTTGATGAAGCACCCTGAACCATGACAGTAACATTCTGTATCTACTCTGTAAACTTTCTTGCAGTTTTATTTTATTTATTTATTTATGCACTTATGCAGCAATGTAGAATTTCACATTCTTCAGATGAAATCAGGCAGCAAATTTTTTATGCAAATACTAAATAGAAAAGCTATATCACTGTTTAGTTCTTTTTAAATGTGGAACAAACAATACAAACATACATACATACAGTTTTGGCAAGTACCAATAGGGTCACCATCAATGTACTGTGTATCGTTATGTATTAGTGTAAATATGATATGCATCGTGTCTACATGATCAATACCCATATGCTTTGAATTTGATAACCCGCAGCTTCATGACTTTACTGGCGCTAATCACTGCTTTCCTCACAACACAACCTAGTGTTCCTGCCCCCAGATCCGAACAGTACAAGATGATACTGTATACGTGAAATGAGATACGGCCACAGATGGTAGAAAAACAGCCTAATCTGCGAACCTGCTGACTGACAGCGTGCATTTAAGCATGGCCACGTGCTGCTAGGGTTTTTAAAAATAGCCCGGCAAAGATGGACTGAGGGATCACACAAATAATACACCCCAGCAGAGGCCAGCCATCTGTGTGTGGCTGTATGAGTTGGTGTGGGAGTGTTGTCTTGTCTCTGTAACCCTGGCTCTGCAACGTGTGGCAGAAGTCATATGAAGGATGCAATAGTAACTCTGACTCATGGCTCCCAGCTGTAATAAGAGAAACTGCACCTTAATAGTGTACAGTTACCAATAATAGCTCTGCACACATCACAGATTTATCTAATGGGGATGCTGGGAGTTTTTGTTAAAGGAATATTTCACCAGGAAAATATTTGCTATTCCCCCTTAAACTGATTTAATAAATTAATATAATTTATTATTGAAATGTGTTATTATACATATACAATAACACATATACTATGTGTTATTATAGGCATTTTTCTACACATCAACAAAAATTCAGTAACTTTAACTTTAAAAATCAAACAGTAATTTTTCAACAATGTATTTTTTCTTAATTTGTCATGATTTGTTCCCATAAAGTCTTATAGATGTATGAGCAAATATATTTTAATATATATCAAAATACACAGAAATTAAAGCTTTTATTTTTTTATATATTGTTATGATATAAATATATGTTATATATTTTATATATTAAATTTGAGTTGGTTTTATTGAAAACTTGTGTCTCCGCTGCAGCCAAAGTTACATGATTATTTATTTATATATTTTTTTTCTCACATTTTCAGATGGAATGTTTTCATTTTATACTTAGTGTAAAGGAAAAAGAGTGTATTCACAAATATTTGTAATCTTGGTCAGTCATTATTTATTTGTTTATTGCATCTTTATTTCATTAAACACATATACTTAAAAATAAATAGATGATAGATGATGACACAAAGGTTTTTTGTGGACTATCCCTTTAAAGGGGGTAGAACATGCAGAGATGTATATATCTAGAAGCACTAGATTTTATAGTGTAACTCAACAGAGGTGATTACACACCACTAAAATTAGTCATGGCAGTGTTGTCAAATGCGAGCTCCAAAGCTCATTCAGGATAATGACAAATGCTACAGCTTACACTCAGCATATTTAGATTAAAATAGCGTTGAAATCACTTTCAGTCACGTCTTTGGAGATATAATAGCCAAAATGTCACGCCTGTGTTGTAGATGACTAGAGCTGCACTACAAGAAACCATTAAAAACACTGAACTAAAGTGCAAACTGCAGCGCCACAGGAGGGCCTATCGGACCGTAGCCTCTACTTTGTCTTAAAGCCTGGCGACAGGAACGATAGCAGCTTGGTTTGCTTAATGAGGGCTGTTTTTCCTCACAGAGCATTATTCAGCAGACACTGTTATTTGCCTTTAGAGCGACGGCTATGATGAAGAAGGGGGTGTATGACTGGTTATTGAGTATTACTTTTAATGCAATTCTGAGAAATTATGTATAGAGAGAGAGTGTGTGTGTGTGTGTCTCTGGGGGAGAAGGGAAAGCAACTGGTGAAAACAGGCCTGACAGGGGCTTGAAAGAATCTGTAGTTGTTCAGATGGCATTCACACACACACATTTACTGTACATCTCAGAGGAGCAGTAGTAATGTGTGTGTGCATGTGAGCGAGCATGTCTGTGTGTGACCTCTGCGAGGACAGTGTCAGTCCACATCTCTTCATTGCGCTCAGCTGTAGTTCCAAGCCTTGTTTATTCTCTGCTCTCTGTCTCACAGATGCTTCATCTTCATGATGGGCCTAAATGAGAACATGAGAAAAAAAAGAGTATAACAGTGAATAGCTGAATTAACTGTGTTATTTCATTTTTCATTACCAACATAACTTTTATTTTCATGCTTATGTTTTCGTCATGATCTGCCTCTATAATCCAGATTTATGGATAAATATATTGAAATATGTTCAATATGTTCAATGTTATTGTCAATGTTAAATGCCATATGTATATAAGATTATTTAAACATTTAAACATTTGGGGTTGGTGTGATTATATAAAGATATTAAAATAGTAATATTTGTCTACTATTAATATATGTAGACTATTATGTGTACTATTAATAGAATGTAAAATAACTATTTTCTATCCTAATATGTCTTAAAATGTAATGTATTCCAAAGTTGAATTTTCAGCAATCATTACTCCAGTCTTCAGTGTCACATGATCCGTCAAAATCCATTCTAATAGGCCAGTTTGCTACTCAAGAAACGTTTCTGATTATAGTATCAATGTTGAAAACATTGTTTAAAATCATAAAATATACTGTAAAAAAAATTGAAAAATTTAAAAAACACCCGTTTCATAGAACGACCAAAGTAATCACATTGGATTCAATCTGCTTCTCGTTTATTTACCTATTGTTCAGCAAACATCTGACATAATAACTCCCTGAAGAGAATCCAGTCGTAGGTTAAACCAGTTACTCAACCAGACGGTGAGCAGTCACATTATGCAACTCGCCAGAGGGCAGGGAGAAAGACAGGCATTGTAAATACACACACACACACACACACACACACACACACACACACACACACACACACACACACACACACACACACACACACACACAGACATTCTTTATCTATTAGCTGTTACGAGTAATAAAGTGTGTGCCTACACTATGTGTCGAGTTCAGGTTGCTAGGGCAGGGCTGCAGGAACCTTGATTTATTGTGCTGGATTATGTGAAACTGGGTTACAACTGGCAGTCTGCCATAGTTGTAGGGGGAGCCCTTGACCTAGAAACTTGGGAACAAAAAAATAAGTTAAAGAAAACTGAACACAGGGACAGCGGGGGAAAAAATGCTCCATAACCCTTCAGAAGCACAAAAGCTCTTGGAAACTGATTGTGCTGTTTATCAGTGAACCTCTTATATGGTTCACAGTGCTGATTCACTAGATTTCACATGTCCTTGGCTTCCTTTGAAATATGTTGTTCAGTGTAGTGCATACATCTGAATTCAAAGACTACTGAGACCACAGGCATAGACTCATACAATGCTGTTTCCCACAGACTAAAGCTCATAGCAGTTTCCTTAGATGACTGTGGATGAGAATGTGATGCAGGAACTACAGACTGAACACAATGACCTCAGGTATGTCTGGCCTCGACCATTCAGGATGTTTAGACCACATACTGCTGCCAGTACATGACTGTGAGATCCAAATACTTTACATATATGAGAGAAAACACTGCAGAATGAGCCAGTGAAGGCTTTATGCTGTTTCATTACAAAGTGTTTCACAACAAATTGGTTTAATTAAAGCAAATACTGAAAATAAAAATATTATTATTAAAATATTGTTTATTTATTTGTTGTTTTAAGACTTTAAAAAAGTTTTAATAAAATAATAAGACTATTAAAATATGTAATTTTATTAACATTTCCTTATCCTTCTCTCCTGTCCTCTCTCCATGATATACTGTACAAATTGGCTTAATTAAAGCAATAAATAAAAAAGTAAAATAATAATAATAATGATAACAAAATACAAAGAGTAAAAATATTTTATTCCATAAATGTATGTGTGTGTTTCTTCAGGATCTTTAGTTTTATTTATTCAAAATCAAATAAAATTTAAATAAATTAATAATTATTATTTATCTAATAATAGATAATGAATAATTAATAGACACTCCATATTGATGCATTTGTAAATCTTAACATTCTCTCTCATAATCTATTTTGATCAAACAGAATGAAGGGCAGATTATATGCAGATCATTTATAAATGCTCCTTAGTTCAACATTTTAATGTTGGTTCTATCTGTATTAGGTTTTTAAGAGATTATTGGATAAGTCTTCTGGGCTCTTCTATATAAAAGATTAAAAGAAAATTCAAGTACTTTACATTTCTTTTGAAACTCTTAACTTAATTTATATAAAACAAGCTGTTCCAGTCAATTAAAATGACAAAAGTACTCATGAAGGGAAAAAGAAAGTGCTAAATGTGTTCTCAAGAAGATCTTCTGAGACAGTTATTGGTCTAGTTGTGCACATTATCATTTTGAAAGTGCTTCTTTATCACAGGCAGAATTCTGTGGTTGTCACGCCCCTGGACTCTTTCTGTGTGTTTTTCCCTCTCCATGTGCCTGCCCTGACCTAGTTTTCCCATGTTAATCATTTCATTTGATTCCAGGTAGGATTCGTTGTTCCCAAATTAAGTTGTTCACTTAAGTTTGAGTCTGTTCAGTCTGTGATTGTCAGGTCTACTATGTTGTGTTCATGTGTCATTCCTCGTTCCTAGTTCCTGAGTTGGATTTACCTCTGTATCTTGGATCTAATAAAGACTATTTTGTGTATTCCACGCAGTGGTGGACAGTAACGGAGTAGCTTTACTTCGTTACTGTACTTAAGTACATTTTTCAAGTATCTGTACTTTACTGGAGTAGTTTTATTTTTAGTAACTTTTACTTTTACTTCACTACATTCCAAAGCATAAGATCGTACTTTTTACTTACCTACATTTCATAAAACATATCGTTACTCCTTATAATACATATCGTGTGCTCTGACACCCAGAAGCGGTTTCTGATTCAAGAACGAACTGATTCTTTTCAATGAACCTTTTAAATCGGTTCGCAAATCGCACCAAAAGATTCATTCACGAATTAGAATGATTCGATTGCAGCTGTTCTAGAGTCAACAACTCACTGATTCAAATAACCATTTAGTGCGAGTCTCTAGTGAACTCAATTCACAACCGGGAGATCTTGTGAGCGCGCGTGCGACTGATGCTGCTAAAAGTAAGGTACTAATGTCGAATTTTAGGATTAATTATTGTAACTGAAAATCATATTTATGTCAAAACTGTCATTTATTTGGGAACTTAATCTGCTGTAAAGGGTGATCTATTTAAGGCCCACTGAAATGCTTGAACGCAAACCGATGCAAACACATCAGCATCAGTGCCTCTTACGTCAAAAAACAAAACATTAAAATAACACAGATTAAATAAAATAATTAATGCACGTTCAAATTCCCCGCTGCCATAACATTAACAGTTCTATTAAAATGCTAGACATTTAGCTCTATGTGATGTCTGTTTTTATATTGTTTATCAACAGTATAAATGTTTAAATTGTTTTGAATTAACTAGCAGAGTAGACAGATATGAATGTTTATTCATAACCATACTGAAAATAAGTAAATATTGGTAGCTGATGCTAACTGTCTAGCTAACAAGCTTGGTGCTAAGTTGAGGTAATTTTTAAAAATAAAGTCCAAATATTTTTATTCAGTCACCTAGATAGATTACATCTGAGGGAAAAGAAAGGCTGTGATGTTCAGAACATGGTAACTGCAGTAATTATCAAAGTGGGAAGTGATTATGGAGACAGATTAGTCTCAAATATAATTCACGCAAAAAACACGATTCACACATGCGTAAACAATTTCACATGCATGAAACCTAATTCACGTACACAAAAAAAAAAATTCACGTGCATGAAAAAAATATATATATTTACAAAAAGCAATTCACATGCGCAAAATAAAATTATATATTCATAAAATACATTTCACAAATGCAAAACACAATTCGTAGATATACAACTGTGCACAAAAACCTTTGAATGTTTAAAATGTACGAGTGTCTGAATGTACAAATCGTCATTTACTACGAATCCACTCGGATTTGTGTGTGTGTTTCTTAGACCTTTCCTGACAGAGCTCTCTTCCCACGTGGGTCTGTCGTACTCTTTAGCCAATCAGATGCGAGCTTACCATTCAACCAATCATATCATAAGCCACTGAGAGTGCATTCAAGGAGCACGATTCTGCGCACCTTTTGCGCAATATGGATTAATTAGAACGGAAATTAAGCCTTTACATCAGTAATCCCATAGACAGTAAAAGAAATGGACACAGGACCCAATTGGAACTCAATTGAGACAAGTGAAGCCCATTTTTAGCGATTTTTAGAACTTCCGTTTTACGCGCGACTCAAACTAAGCTTGATTCAGAACTGTCTGACAGATTTAAATTTCTGACGCGTGCAAACTGCCATCGTTAATCTTGCAGAGACGGCGACCTTGAGCGGGAGTTCTTTGGCGTGAGTGAGCAGGAAACTGATTAATTATTTTGTATAGTATTTTAAAATGTAACGCCAGGGCTTCTATGGGCTTCTCTCTTGACGGCTCCCCGATTGCCTGCGAGCTTCTGAATGCACTCTCAGTGGCTTATGATATTGATTGGTTTGAATGGTAAGCTCGCATCTGATTGGCTAAAGAGTACAACAGACCCACGTGGGAAGAGAGCTCTGCCAGGAAAGTCTCAAAAAACACAAACACACAAATCCGAGTGGATTCGTAGTAAATGACGATTTTGTACATTCAGACACTCGTACATTTTAAACATTCAAAGGTTTTTTGTGCACAGTTGTATATCTACGAATTGTGTTTTGCATTTGTGAAATGTATTTTTATGAATAATAATTTTAGCATGTGTTTTTTGTATATTTTTTTTTCACGCACGTAATTTTTTTTGTGTATGATTTAGGTTTCATGCATGTGAAATTTTGTTTATGCATGTGTGAATCGTGTTTTTTGCGTGAATTATATTTGAGACTAAATAAGTGATGTCCATTTGGCCAGGGTTTTTTTTATATATATATGTTTGAGAAGGAAAAAATCATTATTACTTTTTAATTTTTTATCATCAAATATTATTTTTTCCTTAAAATGTTCTTCCTAACTTCAGGCCTTATTCTGAAATATAGTAGCAAAAGCCAAAAATATATTGTATGGGTCAAGATGATACATTTTTCTTTTATGGCAAAAATTATTAGGATATTAAGTAAAGTTTATGTTCCATGAAGATATTTTGTAAATTTTCTACCATAAATATATTAAAACTTAATTTTTGATTAGTAATATGCATTGCTAAGAACTTCATTTAGACAAATTTAAAAGTGAATTTTTCTCAATGTTTAGATTTTTTTGCTCCCTCAGATTCCAGAGTTTTCAAATAGTTGTATCTCAGCCAAATATCATCCTTTCCTAACAGCTTATTTATTCAGCTTTTGGATGATGCATAAATCTCAATTCGAAAAACTGACCCTTATGATTGGTTTTGTGGTCCAGGGTCACAAATCTGTTTTCTCTCAGGTACATCGCAGTGTATCTTCACAGTGAACATTACTACATCACTCTCATCAGCGTAGTCCATATCAACAACAAAAATATATTTTGACTCCATATATTGGTTATTTTGAGAAAATCCCAGATATTTTGAGTAGTAGGATTATAAAAAAAAAAAAAACGCTAATATAAAATTAAATGATACAAGTAGCCTGTATAAAACTGCTATCAGTATCTATCAGTACTTTTTACTTAAGTACATAAAAAAATTAAGTACTTTTGTACTTTCAAGTAAAATTGAAAACTGAGTACTTTTAATTTTGCTGGAGTATTATTTTATTATACGTATCTGTACTTTTACTCAAGTACTTGATTTGTGTACTTCGTCCACCACTGATTCCACGGCTCCGTGTTCCTTCCGGCAGCGATTGTGACAGTGGTCACGAGGGAGTTACACACTCATACCTGCACAAGCTTCAGTGATGCTAACTTCAAACGATGGATTGAGGTCATCAGGTCCGTGTGCCATTCCGTCACTGATAGGAATGAAAGATTAAGGTAAAAATGTGATGCTGCGATAAATGCTGGTCTAGAGTGAGCTGTGGCTGGCTTGAGTGAGCAGAGGCCGGAGGCCTAGACTGAGTTGCGGTCTAGAGTGAGCCGCGGCCGGCTTGATTGAGCATAGGTGGGCGGCTCGAGAATGGTGTGGCAGGCGGATATTACGAAGGAGCGTACCTTAGTCTTGCTGCAACCACATGTGACGACCAAGGGCTGGACGCCGCTTCGTCCACGGTGAAAGGTGATTGGTTGATGCAGATTGAGTGGTTGATGTTTTTAATTTGATGTATTTATTGATCAGCCCCAGGCATGATGAAGCGGATATCGTCCAATTTTGGAAGGCCAAACAAAGTAGTTTCGCTTTCACAGTGAAACACACAGCGTCTATACAACATGGCGGCGGCAACAACAATACTACAACGAGAATATAAGGTACACCTTCTTTCTTTGTGTGAACATCTGGGCTGCATTATGCAAATCTTCCCACATACTGACGTAGATATGTGGGGGGGCGTTAGAACGAGCCATTTCAGGGAGGCGTGGACGAGTCTTAACTTTTATGAAGAATATCTCTTTGGATTTGAGACTTTAGTCTTTGCAACTTCACAGATCTTCTTTATTCACCAAGAGCTTGTAACACTCCAAAGAGAAAGGAAAATTTGAAATCGCATCATATGACCCCTTTAAACTGTTTTGTCTTTTTAAAAAGCATTGTAAGCCATGTTATGGCCCCCTTTGAAGTGCGCTGAGGCCCCTAGTGGGTTACCACTGATCTATAAACACATATGTATTTATAACTGATTCAAGTATATCTGTGTTTTTGTTCCATATGATGCATGTATGCAACTTGCTTATCCATTGATATTTTCACTTTCCCACCGCTACACATCACTTCAGCTCATAGACCCCATTGACTCACAGTCCACTGCCTTTTACAGTGGCCACTGCAAAAGCTGATTCCCATTTTGTTCACCGCCTGTTGCTATTTCTCGCATCCATAATTTAGCCTGCCCCAAATCGACCCCTCTATTACAAGAACAGACTCTGCATGTCGCTGATGTCGCTCAGCACTGAGCGAGTGTTTATGTGTGTGAGTAAGTGACAGGGGGTTAATGTATCTTCAGGGCTGTTCTCTCCATATGTCAATATTTAACCAGCGGCTCGCTCTCATTCCCTTCAGCTTTTTACTCACTTATTCTGGCTCTTTCTTATGTTCTGACCACAAGCATATAGCGTTATCAGAATTAGCACTCAGAACTAACTGAGCTGTCTGAGATTAAAGTTATACTGATGATGTATTACAGTACACAATTTAACAGTGCAAAATTAATATCTTATTCTGTCTCTAAAATGAATTCCATTTCTAGTTGATGTCACCAAGCCCTATTATCAGATTGGACACTTTTAATCGATCGTTTTGACTGCAATTAACTGCACACCTGTGCAAACCAAGGGGTCAAGCTCTAAGCCTCAGGCATGATGCCCTTGAAGCAGCCACAGTAGGGTTAAACAACATTCAGAATTGAAGAACTGGCACCTTTAGATTCATAAATATGAATTTGAATTGATTTTGCCACTCCCACATAGAGTTAAATTGGACTTTGAATTGGAATGGCAGGAAACTGAAGTTAAAATGAGTTTTAACAGGTAATGGCATTCTGGGAAATCAAGTGTTTTTCCACCCTGATCTACGTCTATCTGTCCTCTAAGGCCTATAACATTTTCAGACTTCTGATTTTTTTTAACCTTTAAAAAAGGCAGTTAAGCCAACATGCAAAGTCTGTCTTGACAAAGTTTCATTTTCTAGGTAAAAGTTACAATTATTGTGGTTATATGAAATTATTCCTTAAGACTGTAAAGTCTGGCATATGGAATAATAATCATAAAACCATTTTTTTAATGAAATAGAACAGTTAATTGAACCATTGGACAAAATCAAGTTTGCATATGTTTTTGTTGATTGTCATAGTTGATACATGACATTATGGCTCATAGTATGATATAGGACAATATGAAATAAATATCATATAAAAATCAGTTGTCACTCTGTATCTTGCAATAATTTGTCTTAGTAAGGTGATATTTAAATGTTTAATTTTATGATTTGTTTTACTTTATTAAGACTTCACAGCAGAAATACACATGAACCATGACATGAAGGGGATTTTTTTTTTTTTACAATTACAAAGGCCTTTTACTTGCTAGGGAAAAGAAAACGCAACACCAGAAGGCATGTAGTAGACTGCACAACAGGTTTTTCAGCAAAGTTTTGATGATGTTGATAATTTTGAGGCCTTTTGCGTATCAAATATGATACAGTAGGCTTTATAGGGTTGAGGAATCGTGAGATTTGATTGACAGGTTTAGTGACCTCAGACCTTTGAAAGACACTTTGCTTTGATTAAGCCACATACAGTATTAGCTAGTAAGCCAGATATCCAAGAACAGAAATATATATTCTGAATTGTTTTCTGAGTTATGTCTGTTAATGATGCGGTACTTGTTATTTATTATTATAAAATGGGTTGTGATTGCCATTTCATGTTGATTTTAACATTCATGCACCTGTACAGAAACACTCAAAAGGTCATTGTTTAGTAAATCAATGCATTCAGTTTGCATGCTTGAATGTGCATTCGATGTCTTATTAAAAAACCAAAAGATACTGTATGACATAAGTTGACATAATGTGAAACAGTCCAATTGAACACATAAAGCATATTAACCTAATTATTACAAACTAAAGTCAGAAGTAAAATACTGATGACTTCCAGAGTAAAATACACATTACTTCTGCTTCAGGAACTACAGATCCTGAAGATACATTAGTGTTATCTGTCTAAGGACTTAGACCCATTGATGTGAGTACTGTTATAGAATGGCAAGGTTCCTCAGCCAGCCTCATTTCCAAGTGCATGTTATCAGGGCCATTTCTTATAAGTCGCTCATAGTCTCAAAGGAGAGAGAAAGCTACAAAGTGTTTCTCTCTCTTCTTCCCACCTTGTGTTGCTGAATGTGGTGTGATAAGTGGAATACAAGTTACCTTTGATCTGTTGGGTTATGCATTATACAGATGTTGTCGCTTGCTCACTCTATCTGGCTGCGTGATGGAGAGGAGCAAGATTTCTCCCCGACTTAGCATGTTCTCATGGATTTTCCAACCACTAATTAAGGCAAAACTTTCTACAGATCACATTAGGCATAATTGGTCTGTGTCAAACAAGTTTTTTAATTGGGTAGCTAATAGCATAATTGGAAACTCTTCATGTCTTATCTGGGAACTATTTCTTGTAGCTGTTTCAGAGCCATGTGTAGTTTCAAATTCAAGGCATGCAAAAGCCCCAGGTTACTGAATGTATGTTTCATGACAAAGCGTACAGATCTACACCACATGGAATGCTAAGAATGATGAGGATGTGAAATGCTAGTGTGAAACAGCATGCCATGCTGAGCTTTACCCTACACTGTCATCTGATAAATTTCTGCTGGAGAATTCCCGGCTCTGTCTGTGCCTGCCTGCTTGCTCGTGTCACACCAGTGACTGAATACATCATAAATCAGCTGTAGTGTGCACTATAGCACTGATTCCCAGCCATTCATTTTGCTTGTTAAACCTATAAATCAAAATGATGACAGGTATGAAATTACATACAGGAAATTCATTCTTTATGGAAGCTTGTTTCCACCATAAAATAAAAAATAAAAAAGTCAATGGCAACTTTTTATTCCACAAATCTGACTTCTTCAGTTGCATGCTTATATTTCACAATTCTGACTTTTTTTCTCAGAATTTTGATTTATCCTAAGACTAAACAATAAAGTGATTAATAATGACATAACTTATGTTTTATCAGTGTATGTATGCTTATCTGTGATCCTAACAAAAAATACTATGGTTTCCTCCTCTCTATGGTGACAAACATGACTTCTGTCTTGACTTCAAACTGCTGGGAAACACTGAATGATGTGTGTGTGTGTGTGTGTGTGTGTGTGTATGTGTGTGTATGTGTGTGTGTAGACCAACCTTTATATAACAAAACTTATAAAAACAATATTTATTACAAACATAAATGTCATGATAACAGTGTGAAGATACCATGCACATAAACACACAACTAAATCCACACAATAATTTTATATAATGTTTTTATTCAGTATGACTTAAATAACAATTATTTATAGGCAGACCAAGTGTTTATACCAAAGATCAGAAGAGAGAGTGTTCTGGCTGTGGAGGTAAGGATATTGCTCAAGATAAATCCCTTAGCACTCTGTTGGTTGAGTTCATTTAAGTGTTAAACTTAGAGAAGAGTGTGCAATAGCAAACACCCACACATGCATTTGTTCACATGTCTACAGCTTACAAATGCTTACAGTATGTTGAACAAGTACAGAGATCATCCACACAGACGTTCTCGGAGGTCCAGCACATACTGAAATATGGATGCACAGCACTGTGAAAAATGCAGAAGGGATTTGATTTAGTGATGCATTATCCACTATCACAACAAGACAACCTCGCATTCAATAAATTATTATTACAGTGGAAACTCAGAGGTGCTCAGAGAGAGATAGAGAGTGAGGCCTGATAAGGGAACATTTTCCCTGTCAAGTTTGTACAACAGATGAGTCTAATTTAGAGAGACTCGTGTGGGCAGTTTCTGTTTGCTAAAAGCTCATACTGAAAATCTTCTAATATAAAGTTCTCTCAACATGCCATGGAAAAAAAGTAATTCCTTTTCAGCCAGCAAGTATTGCAGGGGCTATCATGAAAAACATCAATCACTGTTTTATGCTATATTATTATTATCATTATTATTGTGTAATAAGTGATGTTCACTAAGCAAGTGTTGTTTGCCAAAGTATGAGCAATTACTATCGGTCATAAATTGAGCTGTTGATTAAAAAATAAAGCAAAAAAAAAGATTATTGTTATTTAAAAAAAATAAAAAATTAAAATGCAATTGATTAATTCACTGACCTGAATACACCTCTTCTATAATGAGCATGTTTTTAATGTATGAATTAATATTTATTTGGACATTTTTGGAGACAAGTCCAGTGTGATACAAATGTCCAGATATCATAAAAAAGGGAAAACTGTATTCAATATTTTAACATAATTTGATATTATTCATTAAAGAAAATATTAATATTTAAATGAATGATTTATTTTAATAATAAAAAAAGAATTTAATTTGTCTGCCAGATCAAAATCATTTGGTGTGACTCCCCCAAAAATGATATTTCTGAATTAATAGTTCATGATATTTGTATTAAAAATACCTTGACATTTTTTTTTTAAGTTACAAAAATGATGCTTCCACTCACATGTGTTAATGGTTACATGAAAATATTATATAATTTGTCAGTACCTCTTGCATTAATGTGTACAGTTCTAACAAATAGATAAAAAAAGATTGTTATTTTTCTTTATTGTTGAAATCCCTCACATTTCACAACTTAAAAAAAAATGTGAGTTAGAAAATCTGTGTTTTTATAGACCTTGCACAACAATAAATCTTTCTCTGTCACCAGAAGAGGGCAGAACTCTTGATCTAGAAACAAGCCTCTTCCCTTTTGCTTTAGTCTGCTGAGAGCACACATTCTTCTTCACACAACCCAAACTCTTTGCAACTTCAAGACAGCTGTGGCTGCGAGGATAGAGCAGAAATAAGGTATGGGAATCAACATGTCCTTCCATCATAGTGAATACAACTTGACAAGATGCCTACCGAGCGTGACTGTGCTTGCAGGCGGAGATGACTGGCATAAAGTGCGTGGCTGATATACAGATGAACATCTGACATGCCAGGGGAAGGAGGAGTACTGTGCATGCTGTACTGTGGATTTGACAAGCAGATAGTCTCAGTGCTTGGGTGTGGTGCGAAAACAGGTACAGACAACTCAGTCTGTCGGCATTCAGAGAAAGTGAAACGTTGAAATGCTGCTGCATTCACATCCATCATTTTCATATTGAATAATGCTGCATGTGTTTTTGGCAGGCGGTGCATGATGGTGTGATCTAGCATGTGGATGTGGGTCGGAGAATCAGTGGCTGATCATTAGGGCACTAAGTGTAAACAGCAGCAGGCCCACAGGTGAAGACCTAACGTGGCCTCCTCACAGAAGATCAATAGCCCATCCACAGAGAGCAGCACACATGCACAACACATATCCTTAGCAACAGTCTTTGAGATCCACCACCAGATTTCCCATTAAAAATGAGCATTCTGTCATTATTTACTCATTGTTTATTTACTAGTGAAAGAGAAGGGGCTCTCAAACTCCACAATGACAAGAAAGCATCATAAAAGTCAGTCATATGACACACACACACACACACACACACACACACACACACACACACACACACACACACACACACACACACACACACACACACACACACACACACACACACACACACACACACACACACACACACACACACACACACACTATTCCTAGTCTTCCGAAGAATATTTGTGTCACAAGATGCACAGGAATGCATTGTGATTTTGTGACAATGTTTACAATTTGTACAGTCCATTTCAGCACATCAGCTTAAATTTCAAACTTAAATTTGGAATGTAGTGCTTGAGTCATATGTACCAAAAACAGTACTTCAGTAATGGTGTTTTTTGTCATTTTGAGACACAGTTATGAATACAGTTCTCCTTCACTTTCATAATATTCTTCAGAAATTCACCTTTGTGTTCCATGGAAGAAAGTGTGTACAGTACATGAGGATGACTAAATACAATGTTTTTTTTGTTAAGTAAAACCAAAACTATTGACTATATACACAAATAAAGGTGAAATAAAACATAAATGAAAAAATTAAACATAAAAATGAGAAATCTTCCCCCGAAAACAAATAAAAATAAGTATTAAAATAACTAAAACTGAAATAAAATAAATTGAAACTATAAAGAAAACAATATTACTAAAACATAAACAAAAATTTAAATAAAAACTGAAAATATTAAAATAAAAGATATTTCAAAATTATCTAAAATGACACTGAAGAAGGTAAAGCTCTGCATGTGTTATTTCAAGTGAAGTATGTTCAAATACAATTGATTCTCCATAATCAAAAAATCAAAAAATGTTTGTATATTTTAATGACATGCCATCATCCACGGCTACTTTTATGACAAGTAAAGAAGTATGACTGATATGTCTGTGGTATCTCTCCACTCTTTTTATACACATTTTTAGGAAAAACTATTAACACTGCACACTGTTATAATTCTTAAAGGTCTGGTCATTTTGGCAATGTTTTCAAATGTTGTATTTACAGAGAAATGTAAGTCGTGTTAAACTTCTTGACCAAATGCTGTGCGCTGAGACTGGGTGGAGGATGGGTATGTTATAGTCTCCATAGAAACATAGCCGCAAACTCTTGTGGGAAGTCCCTTCCCAAACGCTGACCACAATGTGTCTGTGTATGTGTGAGTGCATGCGTCTAACATCTAGTCTAATTCTATTCCCCCCATAATAGGAAGAGTATTCTCAAAGAAAATATATAGAGTATCATTGTCATTTAAACTTACCCAAGTATGTCTTAGCAAAATGAACAATAATCATGCATATCTCACTCTATGTATTGAGTTTTCTGGTATATATATTCTGGTATATATATATATATATATATATATATATATATATATATATATATATATATCTATATATATATATATATTTTTTTTTTTTGGTGATGTGATATTGCTTTCATAAAACATTAATATAAGCAAGAAATTAAAATTGAGTTATTTATATTTGTCTAGTTCATACATTTCTTTTAATAAATATCGCTGGCAGAGTTCCAAAAGAATACAGACAGTGTCTATCTTTCATGTTAAAAGGGTCATATGATGTGATTTCAAGTTTTCCTTTCTCTTTGGAGTGTTACAAGCTCTTGGCGCATAAAGAAGATCTGTAAAGTTGCAAAGACTAATGTCTCAAATCCAAAGAGATATTCTGTATAAAAGTTAAGACTTGTCCATGCCCTCCTAAATCGCCTCGTTTAAACACGCCCCCAACATGTCTACGTCACTCTGTGGGAAGATTTGCATAACACCATCCAAATGTTTACGCAAAGAAAGAAGCCGTAACTTTTATTCTCGTTGTAGTATTTTTGTTGCTGCTGCCGCCATGTTGTGGAGACGCTGTGTGTTTCACTGTGAAAGCGAAACTATCTTGTTTGGCCTTCCAAAAGAGGACGCTATCTGCTTCGTCATGCCTAGAGCTGAGCAGTGCCATAGAAGAAGTGGAGTCCTGCCCGGGGTCGTCACATGTGGTTACTACAAGCCCGCTGGCCGCTCCTTTGTCTAATACGCTGGCTGCGCCATACTCAAGTCCGCCGGCTGTTCCTCACTCTAGCCCGCAGTGTGAGACGCTGTGTGATGCATTTTATGGAGGACTGTTTCCTGAACCTGCAGTTCTGCAGAGCCTACAATGGGTCTATGCTCAAAGGCTTTTCTATAAAATGGGTAAGTTCCAACTTTGCAAGGACAGTCTGGCACTTCTGACTCACAGCCTGTAAGTACATGTTTTATATTTAAAGAATTTGCCACTGATGATTCAAACGTGAATTTTTAAGCAGTGTAGAGTAGCGCTTGTTGTTTGTTGTTTCTCCAATCACAAATGCAGACATGGTTTTATGTTTACGCAACACAATGCGTAAAAACACAGTATAATTAGTTATTGTTGTTTGTTGTTTCTCCAATGGATGAGGCAGATGTGTTTTTTTTTTTGGGTTTTATTGGTTTTGTCTTGTCATGCTGGGAGATGGCGTCACAGTATGTTAAGGGGCATAACATTTCTGTCACACACTTGAGGTATTCAGCCAATCACAATGCACTGGATAGATGGCCAATCAGCATACACCTCGCTTTTCAGAACTATGAGCTTTTTAAAAATTGACCTGTTTCAGAAAGGCGGGTCAAAGAGGTGCAACAATATTGTACATTATGTGGAAAATAGTATGTTTTTTTAACCAAACATAATGTTTTAGCAACGTCATATGACCCCTTTAATGCACAGGGTAAACCCCGGTCTTGAACATTGAATGAGTGGAGCAGAGAGACAGAGCTCCATGCTCATAGCTTTCTATAATCACTTGGCTCTAACTCCAATCCGGGATTTCCATTCCCTGTTCCTGTTCTGAGTGAATGATACAAATTTTGCAGTTTCCCACAATTCCCAGTGATATAGTACTAAATGGCAGCTCTCCCGGAACGCTGCTGTTTATATCAGATTACAGAAACGAACTGACATGTATTATTAAACTTTATAACACACCATTTGTTTATGGAGCCTCAAACGTCATTATGTTTCTCTATACTTTTAATGGAACAACCTCCAATCTCTTCTCTTTAACTGGGCCGGCCAACTGCTCCATATTTGGATTACACACACACACACACACACACACACACACACACACACACACACACACACTTACGCACGCCTCCACACACTCACTCCCTCCGTCACACACACACTCACTCACTCACTCACTGGAGGTGGGGGCACGGAGCGATAGAGCTATTAGCTCGGGCTGCAGCAGACATCATTGTGCGAGCGGAGGGGAGACGATTCCACCGGCAGTGCGCGAGAACGCACGGAGCCCTGGCAACACGGAGAGCCTCGCGCTTCTCTGCCCGTTATAGCGTACAGTAAGTCCGTGCATCTAATTTACCAGCACAAAACTGTCTTTGGGATTTGCTTGCGATCTGGGAAAAATGGCTGGGACCTAAAGGACGCAGGAGGAACGGAGTGTGACGTTTATTTAAAAACCTTTGTAAATATTTACTGTGACAAATGCATTAATTATTATGTCAACCTGTCTGCGGTCTACCGGACGAGATGTTCAAGATGTGCTGTTTGTCATCTCGATTAAAAATTATATAACTACTTTGAAGTAGCGCACGGGAAGCGGGGCGGTTACTTGCGAGCTGTAAGTCCGAGCAGGGAGCGCTCTCGTCGGGGCTGAGTAACTGCGCCACCCCGCCTCCTTTTATCGCTCCAGATAGACTTATAAATATAAATTTATCTGCGGATTACTGATCAGCCAGCTGTACTTTTTTGAGCAAACTGTCACTCGTCGTAGCTGTGCACACTTCTGCTGAGTCAACATTGTTGCTAGAAGCGTTTCGATCTGAAAACACAATCGCGGAAGTCTTAGTCTACACTATAGTTGCGACTTCACCCTTGTGCACTGTTTAATCCACGGCTACGCGGTTTATGCAAGTGCATTTATCGACGGTATCTGTTTAATTGAGAATAGCACGTACAAGGAAGGAGGCTACAACAGTTTTGTCTCCGCTTCACTGTCACTGTGTTTTAATAGACACTGGTTGTGTTTCAGTACCTAATGAGCGCACCATATCGTATGGTTCCTAAAAGGCGGTGCGATTTGTTCGGCGCGTTCTGAACTGACTCCAGTAATGCTGTATAGTAAGGCAGCCTTACTAGGTTTGAGACGCAGCCATTGAGTGTATCCCGTCGTGATGTCACTCGGTTCATCCCGGCTGGTTATATAATGAGCTGTTGCTGTGTATATTTCATATGTTTTTGCAGTGCCAGGTTTTGTTGCTTTATTAAATAAACCGTGCAGTTTAGCGTTGATTATGTAAACAGTTGGTTGAGACAGCCTTAAGTAGGTCTTTCGTTAGGATCAGAGTATCATTATATCACGTACTATACTGTACTGTCACTGTGTTCTGTACATTAATATACTATGCTTTGACTTTGTGCGCAGTTTAGAGCAGTTGCATACTATACTATACTATACAATACTATACTATACTATACTATACTATACTATACTTTACTGTACCAAACTATATTGTGCAATGTATATTACCTTTATTACATATATTACCATTTTTGCACGTGTCATATGATGAGATATGTTATACTTTATACTGTAATTCATACTATAGTATTCTATAATGCAGTATGCTACTATGATATACTACACTGTACCATGTAACATTGTTTTGACCTGATCCGAGATGATTGTGCACAGATTTATGACTCATGTGACAGTTGCTTATACTATACTATATACTATACTTTAACGCACATATGACAGTACAGTATATATTAGTGTACTATACTGTAGTATACTGTACTGTGTATTTTACACTGTATGCTGCAATATATAACTTTCATGTTAATTTTTAAATAATTTAATCTTAGTTAATAGTATACAGATTTACAATGGTTAAAGCACATAAACTATACTATACTATACTGTATTATAATAAATATACTATACCATGCTATGTATAGGTTTTGCTTTTGAATGGACTTTTGTGAAGGTTTATGGCTAATGACAGTTGTAGCATATTCTAATCTATACTTTTCTATGCAACATATATAGCTTTAATTTTTACAGCTCATATGACTTTTGCAGTAAAAGTAAAGCAAAAAATTCCATGTGAAAACATTGTTACTCCCAAATGGCTGTTTGAAAAGAAAAAAAAAATCTCCATTGATTTAGTTTACTGAGGAGATTTAATTCACTTTTAGACTTTGTATGCCCAGGGGCGGATTTAGTGATTTGGGGGCCCCAGGCAAAATATATGAATGGGGCCCTATGAATTTGCACACATTTACAAATTTAGCCTTGAGATTCCTTTTTTGTTGTAATGCTTGCTGCTTTTAGATGCATGATATTTTCATTTGCTACAAGCAGGATACACAAGAAGTGTGTTCAACTCGGACATGCAGATTGTTGTCATGGTGATAAACACCGTAAAAGCAACCGTTCGCATGTCCGTGCTTAATGCACATCTTGTAGATGGAAAGCATTTTAGAGGGCCCTTAGCTTTTGGGGGCCCAAGGTGGTTGCCTACCTTTGCCTAAAGGGTAAGTCCGCCTTTGTGTATGCCGTAAAGAGGCAAAGAAAGAAGACAGACATAGTGAGAAATTAAATTTACTGCGTGAGACAAACTTTCATTGAATGTTGAAAGACCAGCATGTTTAA
The DNA here is from genome assembly GCF_018340385.1 of Cyprinus carpio. Lineage (NCBI taxonomy): Eukaryota > Metazoa > Chordata > Actinopteri > Cypriniformes > Cyprinidae > Cyprinus > Cyprinus carpio. Next base: position 18,296,845 of record NC_056590.1, read on the forward strand.
ATAAAGGAGGATTATTTGCAGGGTCACCGTGCCTCAGTTTCACCATGTTCTGCCTAATATTGCTGCCGCATGCTCGGTTTTCATGCTTATTATTAGTGTACATTTCCAAGGCTTTTGGATGATTAAGAAATCCTGGCGCTTTTATTGAAAATCCTGTTGTTTTGGAGAGCGTGTGGATTAGTGTTTCCCCTTTTTTGTGCGGTTGTAATACAAACAGTATGGGCTGCCCTTTGCAACCTGGGACTAAGCTGTCTGCTCTGATTATGCAGTGAATGGTTTTTTTCAGAGGGATTTGTATGGTGGTGAATTGCTCAGTGCTATAACTCAGTAAGCAAATCTCTGTTTGATGGCCCCAGTACCACTTACTTTTAAATGCTAATGAGTAGTAATTAAGACACCGAGTATGGCCTAATCACAAGTGCTCTAGTGTGTCTGCTCATTTGTTCAGTTTACACATACACCTGCTGCTTGTGAAGTGCTCTATCTTGTTTCTCCTTAGTAGGTGTGCTGTTCAAACTACCACAGTGTCAGTGGAGTTGTGTTTGCTGAACCCAACAGAGCTTGTGACAGTTGCAGGCAAGGCTAAGTTGACACGCTTGAGTGCCCGTGAAATACAGAAGGACACACCTCCACCTGCAGACAGTACTTATATAATGCAGCTGTGATTGGCAGGGAGAGTATCAGCCAATGGGTGAGGAGAGCCAGCTGGACCAGAAATTTGTGAACACATTGGAGGGGTGGAGCTTAAGTCAACCTGGTTTCACCCTTTGCTGGAAAATAAGTATCAAGTTAGGCCTATCCAGGCAAGCTCTTAAAGTACACTCCCTCACAGGTATGCATGCATGAACTCAAGACCTGGGCTGCATTGTTCTGCAGCATAAAAGACAAATTAATGTTAGGCTAATTCTTTCTCTGAGCTCTAACTCTCTTGGCTATAGCTGCTTTTTTGTGAGTCTGTGACTTTAGAGTCTGTGAACGTGTTTGCACCTGGTATTGAAATCTGTCTCGGGTCATTTGATAGCAAGTGGCCATCTGTTGCTGTTTATACATCTTGCATGTTCCACATATACTTTCAGATTGTAATCTTGCCACATGCTGTTTTGAGTAGAACGATTTACATTATCTTAAATGGACACTTCACCCAAAAATGAAAATTCTGTCATCACTTACTCACCTTATATGACTTTCTTATAACACAAAAGAAGATATTTAAATAATGTTTTAGCTTTTTTTGTTTGTTTGTTTGTTTGTTCAGGGTCCAGAAGTTTAAAAAGGAGTTCAGTGGTTTAATTTAAGTGTTTGACTTTTTGTATTATGAGCAGGACAACATTTTCAGCCAAGACCAAGACAAAATGTGCCTCTAGTAATGTGCAAAACTCCAAAAACATACCTACATACAATTCACTGCAGTTTCCAGCTTAAATGCTTAAAACACCATTATTCCTTTACACACTTATTTTTAATGCAGGGACAGATTATTGATTAACAAAGACTTATTCTTGCATGGTTCTGAACTCAAAAGGCATTTTTCCATAGTGTATCATGATTTGTAAACGAATTAATTTTTACATTTGCATCACATAACCTGCTTCAAGCACAATAAAATGCCATTTTTGCTTTAATAAATGGATTTTTATCTCACATTTGCTCTTGTTAACTCTATTGGCTAGGTTTAAGGTAGGGTCTAGTAGGGATAGACATGTCACCTGAAGATCCAGTTATGACATTTTGATTAAATTTTATGAGGGGAAAAAAATGTAGCATGCATGGATTAATTATTAACAATAAGAAAATAGGGTGAATTTTCATTTAATTTAAAATCCTTGTTTTAGTGCACTGGTTGATTGACGGGTGAGTAGGCGGTCCTTCACTGCTCCCCAGGATGCTTCAGAATTGCGATGTAGTCACATGTGTTTTCCACTACCTCTGAATGTGATGTGAGAGATCCGATTTACACCTGTATTTATCTCTGTCCACCTGTGATCGGATGCTAGTACCAGTGTAAAAGGAGTCTAGAGAAGTTCAACGTCCTTTTGCAGTGTCAAATTCTCACAGTAGGGAGAGAGTATGAGGTGGGGAGAGGGAGGCAAAGAATAGGAGGGGAACGGGATCAATTGAGCAATGCTGTTTCCAGACCTTTATAGCCCTTTTCTTTCATCTCTCAGCACTATTCATTTGCTCTCCCTCCATGGGCGCAGTACACATCCCCAACCTGCTTTTGTACTCCAGCGCTCAAGAGCTTTTTTTGATATCGAGATGAAAAACATTCCTTTCTCCAATGAGTGGATGTCAGTGTGCATGCTGCTCTAGACTCCCCATGACGGCTTTATGTATAGCCTGAGTTTAAGTTTTTTATTTTTCAGCTGAACAATGCGATGAACAGTTTCAAGCACGTTCAAATTCATTGTTCTGTGAATGTGCTGACTTTTAATTTTTTGCTTATTCTTCTTGTCAAAGTGTGGCACTTCAGGATCATCAATAAATTTCTAGAAGCATAGTTAAAAATAAAGCACTTACATAAATCACATTTAAGCCTCCAGACTTCATGACATATCCAGACTCTGCAGCTTGGAGAGTAACATGCGCGCATGTGGTTTCTGGACAGCCAGAAGTGTTTTAAAATCCTGTTTAATGGCTTTATGTGGCCTTCGAGTCGGAAATATTGTGATCTTGAGTTAAACTTAAAAAGCACATGAATGACCAAGTGAAGTCATTTTAAGAGTGGGAAAATTCTTATTAATACCTGGCCCCTGCAATATCAAAGATGTCAGAAGGCAACACTGCAGTAGATTGAAGTAGGGCTCCACAATATTGGAAAAAACTGACATTATGTTTCTCTGCAGTATATATTGTGATATGATTTATTTATGTTTTGGCCAGATGACTTTATTTGGAATTAACTTATCATTCTAGATTGCTTGGGGTGTTTGCATAAAAAAATAAAATTATTACTTTTGACTCTGAAGACTTTTTTTGAGTGAGAATTTTTTGGGTGAACAATTTGGGTGTAAACTCAAACATTGAGATGTTGATCGATATGTCAATATGTTTTGATATATCATGCAACCCTATGATTTTGCTCATTCAAGTACTGAATATCAGTAATATTGATGTGTTTTGTAGGACAAGGTTTTGGTCAACAAATATAAAGCTTATGACTCACATTGTGGGTGCAGTATGTCAATTAATCTATTATTTTTCATATAGCATGCATACATAAAGGCTGTGTGGAAGTGATTTTCAGGCATATGTAACTATGCTTATCCCCTGCCTACCTCGGAAGTGGCAGCTTACCAGGTGTCCATGAAAGCAGCATCCATGCTTGTCAGTCAGCTGATCTGAGGCTTTGTAGTGAAGATAGTCTCAGATATAGAAGCAATCGATGGCTGAAGTTCTGAATGGCAGAGTGTGAACAGTGTAGCGGCTCTGTGTCAGTGTGGGGATCGATGACCCCTCTGTGGGCTGCTGTCCTCCTCTGGCTTGGGGATCTGTATGCTTGCTGCTCCCTCTGGGCATATCCAGACAGTAGAGCAACTATTGATGCCACTCTTTCACCATGAAAGCAACAAAAAACAGCAAAGCTTCACACTCATGTGCAGCTGGTTTAGAACATGATGAAAATCCTCTTAAAGCTCGTTGTGGAAAAGGCCTTTTTCTGAAAGCCTTAAGTAGCATCCGTTTTTGGAGCCTCCTTAAAGTGATAGTTCACCAGAAATGAAAATTTGGTTATATATTCATCTTTGTCAATCCAGACTTGTATGATTTTTTTTCTTTAGTGGAGCAGTAAAGTAGACATTTAAGAGAATATTTATGCTGCTCTTTTCCATACAGGGAAAGTGAATGGAGACCAAGATACAAAAAAGGCACAATAAAAGCAGTATTAAAGACTTGTATACCGTAGACCAGTATTTTTAAATTCTTCTGAAGCTTACTGTGGTGAATAAATTGAAATTTATGTCCTTACTGACCAAAAATCTTCCTTGACTGCCATTGTCACCATTCTCTTTCGATGAATGGAAAAAAGCAGCTTCGGCATTCTGCTAAACATCTCATTTTGTGTTTATACGTGTTTGGAACAACACAAAGGCTAATAAATTATGACATAATCTTCATTTATAGATAAACTATACCTTTCTGTTGTCTGATTTGCAGTTTGTGAATGTGCAGAAGGTTGATGGTTCTTAATATATCAGCCCTCAGGAAATCGACAGACTTATAAGCCTCATTCTCAACATATGCATCAGTCAGTTATTGAGGTACTGCACAAAGCTAGACCTCTGTGCAATGTTAGTGTTCATTCATGTCTCTCAACCTTTTTATCCCCACAGATATGCCATATTCATATTTAATGGCATGCGCTATAGTTTGGCACTAGAATTGCTTTATTTGTAATGAGGAACTTGGTAGGGAAAAATTGCCCACCTATTTTTAGGCTCTTTACTGTCAGTGTCATGTTTCTTGTCACTAGTAATTCTTTTAGTATGAACATGACTAAATGATATAGCATTATGTGGCTGAATATCTGATCTCTGTTTCTCCTTTCCATCTGATTTGTATTACATTGTCAAACTGCAATAAATTTAGCTTGTTTTGAACTGTTCTGCATGTAGTTCATAAACAAAGGGCAGCTGGAATCATTTGACCAGCATGTTATAAGTCCTGAGGCAGAGAACACACAGATGAAGATGCTCAAGGAGGAAAGATGTCATCCTTTCTGATGCAACTAATCAGATAAATAGGACAACCAAGCATTCTTTAACCGCAGCACATACTTCTTGGAAGTGACCTCTGAGCAAGCGTTCATGCATTACTACACTATCGACAATGGAGCTTTTTTTCCTCCAATGTTTCACTAATGTGATGGTGAAATAAGACATTTTTAAGAACGTTCTTAGGTGCAGTTCTTTTGTCCTCCATCTTTCTTGCACTCTCACTAGAGTGAATGTGTCCTGTATCTGCGTGTACATGTTGAAACCACATAAAAAAAATCATTAAACTTCTTACCTTTAGGGATTTATGACAAGTTGTAGTTAGTTGTTCTGACTTTAAGTGGTTATTTGCAATGGAATTTCAGGAATTCAAATTCTTTTGTCTTAAGAATGTATCTTTTTTCTTTAGATTGTTCTAAAGAAATGTTTTTGTGAATACAAAATATTTAACTAATTTTGTTCTTAAGAAGAAAATAGCAGTTAAGAAGAACTGCGGTCTTCTGAATGTTGCTTGAATCCGGCCCACTGAGCTAGGAATACGGGAAGATGTCTCCACCTAGCCAGGTGAGAGGGATGTTGTGGGACCTGCCAAGCATCACGGGTCTCACAGCGGGTATCAGGATTGAATACTTCCAGCACAAAGGAGGATATGCACTGGGAGAGGAATTCAATAACAGGAAAACTGCATGGATACAAACAATCTGTGGAATACCGAAATCCACCCTTACCACTGTTTTGTTTGGCATGATATAGTCATAGTTATGCACGCTTTATTATTCAGGTGACGTGAAGTCCCTGGTAACTTCGCACCTTGGTAAATTTTGTGGAAAGAACGCAGAGCTTCTGGGCAGGGTGCAGGGACTTTACTACAAGCTGTACTTAGTGCAGTTACAGTACATTGAAGGAATTTCCTGAAGTTAACGCTGGCCTTGAATAGACAAAGTGTGGTTTTGACAAAGGGGAGACGCACCAGAGAAAAACCAAGCTGACGCAAAGCAAAATACTGCGTGCTGACATAAAACAAGCGAACGGCCGTCCCAGTTCCATCCCATTTCCCCTCTTAAGTGATGTCATTGGAGTGGTGGAGACGTGCCAGTGTTTGGAGGGAGAGGCGCTCCCCTCCTCTCGTGGAGTGATCCCGTAAAATCTTTCCAGAGAGACTCTCAGAGAAGGTAGCCAGACAGGCATTCCTCCCTCTCACATCTCTACCGCTCCATTTTTTCCCCTGCGTTTTCCATCAATGCCTCCAACAATGTGTGTCTGAGTCAGCCAGAGGTACTTAAAACATAAATTCTCAACGTGGGCACATTGAGAACAACTGAGTGTGTTCATTAGCATCATACAGCACTCGAATCATCTGGAGAAGATCATAGATCTCATGAGTCTTATTTAATGGCTTTTAGTTGCATTATAAAAGTATAATCTGTCTGTTTTTCATTGGCTTATGTTTTGATTAGTGGTGCTGTTTACTCATAGGCACTCTTACTAGTGCCCATGCTTAAAGTCTGCATGAAAGCAAAATTTACAGTAGTGACTTTGTTAGCGCACATTGTTCGTTTTGAGGTGAACAATTAATCCCTGCACGTTAATCCACTGAAAACTATTGTTTGTCTTGGTAATCTTTAATCAAAGTCTGAAAATTTGCTTCCACTCTAGAATGGCATTCCTTCTCTGATGATGTCAGTTTGATGGCTTGGGCAGATTATCCTTAACCACTTCCCTTCAGCTTTTAGTTTGCTGCGAGCGAGAGTTGGAGAGGATGCGCTAAAATAAAACCCACCCTCTGTATTCCATATCAGTTTGAAATATGTCACAATACTGAAATAAAGTCAGTAGCAGCAACTTCTGATTCATATGGATTTTAAGATTAGGAACCTGAATAAATCCCATAAAGATTAAATGCCAATATTTAATATCTCAAATCATTTTTTTTCTGAGTGATCTGACTTTTTTCTCTAGCAGAAAATAAAACGGGTGAAAAAAATGTAGGGTTGCGCTGATATTATTTTTAATAAAATAAATGAAAATAAAAATTAATTGAAAAAACTGTTAAATGCCACAATTAAATTTATATTATATAGTACGGAGTATTAAAAATGAATATCAAATATTCTTTATATGTTATATTAATGTGTACTTTTAAATATACAATATTTATATAATAATATAAATATTAATGTATAATATTAAATGTTGCATATGCTGAAATTCAGATTTGCTGAAGTTTTAACATTTAAAACAAAAATTATTAGTATTTTTTTAAAGATCAACTAAGTATTAGATGACTGAAAAAGTTAATTCCGTTTAAAGTAGAGGAAAGAAACATGAACAATTTCAAATCCAATAATGGCCAATAAATATCCAATATACATTTATAAATTAAAAAATCTGTAATATGGTATAATATGTTGTACATCCATAAAATAATCACTTCAAGAAGGAACACAAGCCAAATCTAGAGACCAAAATATCATAGTAACTTGAGAGTGTTCTTTCTCGACCGTAAGCAACCAATCAGCTAGCAATCTAAATAACAACTTAGCATTGTGGCGGCAACATTTGTCAAATGTAAAAAATCCAGTGGCTCGCATTTCATATCATAGCTAAAAAGCCTGTCAATGATAATTCTGAAGGTTCTTGCTAAATAGGCCATCTCTTGCACAGAGTCAACAGCTGTCAGCGTGGTGCGGCAGCTTTGGGATGAGGAGGTTTGCAGGTTGAATGAGCAGCAGGCAGTGGACTGATGAGGCCTGACACAGATGAATGAGGTTAATCTGAAGGCCACCGTATAAAACGGTGTCCCAGGTGTCAGCAGTGACTGAGAATATTTACCTTAAGCTACTGCACATGAAGTCCAAATATCTGTTTGCTTACTTTACTCTTCTCGCAATTGTTACCCAACTGAAACCGCCATCTCAGAAACCTTATGGAGAAGGAGGTCGCTATAGTACACGGCATGAGGATGTTCGGCTGTCTGATGAGTCTTGTTCCTGAAATGTCAGCTGTCTCTGACATCTGCAGATCCACACTTGTTTCTTAATGCAGAATCAAAGTGGTCTGCTTGTCCCAGCATGTATTTTGATGCATGCCCCATTGATGCACTCTGTTTTAAGGGCATCATGGAAATCCATATTGAGTGTAGTAAATACAGTCAATGTGCTTTAGCTGGCAGTTTTCAGAAGAGATGTGATTGCTTTATATGATAAACAGATATAGTTTAAGCTTTTATTCACTTATAGACATTGATTGATGCACATACATAGCACATGTAATATGGTAAACAGAATCTTAGTTGTGCTTCCTTGACATGCAAGAACCAATATGGTTTGTTCTTGTGCATCAAGCATGTACTGACTTTTCGTTTGCTTGAAGTTTTAATGGATGGCAGAATTGAAAAATACTGCACATTAATTTGTGTTTTGAAGATGACCACATTCTTATCAACTGTGATTTTAGGGGTAGATAATGTTAAGGGTTTGGTTTAGGGGCATATGAGAGGCATATGTTTATATTTTCCAGAGCTTGTCCTACTTGGCAAAATCACGCTAACCCTGGATCCACCTACTTAGGCTAATGTTACATTACATGGCTGTACTAAGCTTTCAGTATGACCTTTAAAATAAACACTACATAAATGCATGAAGATGTTCTGGTATGACTGAATGTAGCACCAGCCATGCATGTCACGGTACATGTTTCTAAACCAAGCCAATCTGACACCTACCCACATTCAGTGTGATTGTGATTCTAGTAAATGTCAGTACTTGATGCATAACCAGCTGTCAGAGGATTTCTAGTTAACACTGGCTGAAGAGTTGTAACCTTGAGTGTCCATGAACTTGATTTGACTGGGCCGGGGTCATTACTGGTCCTCTCGCTGAGCGTGCTTGTGTTGTTCTGGAGATTACATGAGGAAAGACATACCAGAAGGGGTCTGAGAGAGGGCTGCTTCTTTTTCCTGTAGGGAAATTATTTGATTCATGTGGCCTGTTCTCTCAGCAACCTATTCATACTAGTTACCTCAACGTTGACGCATAAGCTGAGCTCTGGCGTTTCCTCTCAGTCACTGACAGAGAGGCAGTAGGGTAAAATATGGGGTGTGCTGTGGGACACAGAATAGCACTGTATTTTTTGGGCTTTTAGCAACTTCAGAGAGGAGGCAGTACTTTTTGAGCTTCTGTGACAGGAACCCACCCTTAGAGAAACATTATATGGTAGACTCGCAATTTCAAGGATAGTCTGCTTTGAGCACAAAGACATTCTTTTCCATTCGCCGCAGAGCCTTCAAACTTTCAAGTCCAAAGACAAGGGCACGTAACTGTTTCCAAATAGTTTTCTCTGTGAAAAACTTTGGCAGATGATGTGCTGCAGTCCTCGCTCTATCTGCTCAGAAGTTGCTATATTAGCAGGTTTCATTGAATTCTCACAGTCTGTTTGCCAAGTGTAGCGCGTGATTGTTCCATCAATAGTAATATTTCTCAATCCTGCCTGTTCTAGCTTAGAAAGCGGCGGACTTGTTGTTGTTGTCGGTGCTGATGTTTAATCTCTTAAGTCTGAGGGCAGATTTTGTAATACATTGTAAAGGAATTACACATTGTTACACCAACTTCCCATGGTTACTCCAATTTCCCAAATCTCAGGATAATTCAGACCTTTCAGTAAGCATTCTGTATTAATTTTTTGGAAAGAGAATTTTGTTGTTGTTTGATGTGGATTCAGCCTCACTATTTTTTAGAGGAGCCACATTTCATGTGCCAAGTCACAGACGCTTTAAAATGTGAATTGGGCAATTAGAGATTGTTTTTGGTTATTGAGGATAGCTACCTAAAGTTATATAGTAGTTATATTGTTATCTGAAGCTATCTAAAGAATAGCATCAAGACAATGACATCACTGTCCATTAAATTAGAAACAAGAAAAAGTAACATTCTTGAAGTAACATATTTGCATAATTGTTCCTATTAACTTTTCAGAACCATTCATTCTCATATGAGCAATTTAAACATAAGTTTTGAAAAACTATTTTGCATAAATATAATAAAATACACAACACAATTAATAACAATAATGTAAATTATCTTTTGATTGATGTAGTTAAGGAAGTAAAGCAACTTTGCATAAATGTAATGGGATAAATAATAAATAAATTATTCTTGTTCAAAATACATCATGATTTTGTTATTATTATATCAGAGCTAAAATAATACAATAATTAATATGCATTGTAATTTAGATCGCAAAACAACTTTGCATAAAACAATGGATTTAAAATATATTTGTATATTATTATTATTATTATTATTATTATTAATAATAATACAAGCCATGTTTTTTAAATTAAGTTTTAATAATTTTGTTATTATTGTCAAAGATGAAATACATAATCATCATCATCATTTGTGATATTATTGTGTAAAAAAGCTGAAAATCACAATAATTAAAATAAATTCTTTATTTGTCACACCCAAAAATTTGTATCATATAAGAGTTAACTAATGGCTGTGTTGACATGACAGTTCTCCGCTTTCGCTTGGTTTATTTAGTTTTCTCACAGCAATTTTATCATGTTAACTAATCACTAGGGGTCAGATGATGGTATCTCTGTTTCTGATAAGAAGTTTTTCCATTAAATGGGTCAGTTGAAAAGACATGAAGCACTGCAGTCTAATCTGGGAATTCCTCTTAAGGGCTGTTCGGTAACCACTGCTGCGTTACTTAAAATTGTGCAGCTTTTCTCTTATAGTTAATTAAAAGACCCCAGATCTGTCCCTCAATTACTTATCAGTTATCCCAGTGCTTCTCTGTGTTTCTGCAGGGCTGACTGGGCCATTCCCCCAGGTGATGTGGATTTGAATGGGACGCTATAATGAAGCGGAGCTGTGTTGGTGTATTTATATGTATGAGAGTGGGGAGTGGGGGGAGTTTCTTTTCATTTGTACCACTGCAGTCGTTTTCATTTTTTTCTTGTCATCATCTGCCCCACTTTCAGTCTTTCATCTTCAGAATGGACTGTCAAGGAGATGTATGTCTGTGTGGGAGTGTGTCACCTTGTGTTTTTATGTGCATGTGTGGGTAAGATGCCTTTACACGCTTTTTTTTACGTTGTGTGTGAAATGTGTGTACGCTGCGGTTTATAGAGGGTAAGTGTACGCAGGGAAGAGCTATTTCAGGCTTCTTGTGCTCTTGTATTTGAATCTGTAAATGTGTTGTGTGGGCTGAAAACTGAACGTTATGAGCTGCAACCGATATGGTGTGTGGAAACTGGGGTCATTGGTGAAACTCCAGCCGGGGTTCTCCAGCCCTGATCCTTAGCAGCTCTCAGGAGTCTTATATCTGTTTACCATGAGGTTGAAGTTCAGTTGAGTTACATACAGGGTCCAAAATTAACTTTTTGCCAAATCAGTTCATGGTGATTGAATTGAGAAAGCACTTCATGGTCAGGGTCATGTAACTATATTCTAGATTATTTACAGCAAATATTTTTAATTATAATTTTTCTCCCAATAAAATGTCAGAATTGTGGATTTATTCTTCATGTTAATTTATTCTCCATTAAAGGTTTTTCTTTTCTTCAAGGATGCATTAAATTGACCAAAGGTGACAGTAAAGGCAATTATAATGTTAAATTTTAAAACTAAATTTTATTCTATTTTATTATTCTATTCTCTAAAATAATCCTGAAAAAAAATATCACCACAAAAATATTAATCAGCACAACTATTTTTAACACTGATGTGTTTCTTGAGCAGCAAATCAGCATATTAAAATTATTTCTGAAGGATCACATGACACTGAAGTCTGGAATAATGACTGCTTAAAATTTAGGATTAAATTACATTTTAACATATATTAAAACAGAAATCATCAGAAATAAAAAAGTTATTTTAAATTGTAATAATATTACACCATATTGCTGTTTTTTTTTTTTGATCAAATAAATGCAGCAAAAGCGGCATCTTTCAAAAACATTAAAAAAATCATACTGACCCCAAACCTTTGAACGGTAGTGTTCATTCATTCATTCATTCATTCATTCATTTGTTTAATGTTTTTTTGGAATGTTGTGATTATTGTGATTTCAACCATGCATTATTTTGTTGCATGTAATTCCTAGAAAAGCTGGAGGAAGTTTTATCAACTTTTATAATTTTTTCCCACATATTTTATGCAAATTTTAATAACCACCAACCACTAATATTAAGCTACAGTACACATCTCTGTTCCATAAGCAGGGTCATTGCGAACAGAGACCAGCAGAGATGAGAAATGAGGGCCTCTGACATGTCTGCTGTACACATACACACACTTTTTGTGTCTAGTTTTACAGGACGGCGACCATATCGACAAATAAAAATCAATTTAACAAAAAAACAAACTATGAAAAAGCATTTTCTCCCCAGGCGTGCAGGTCTCAAATACCCTTCCTGATAAAAATCACAAGGTGGGTCACATGACCTGCAAGCTCAGGTCACTGGGTAGCTCTTTGAAAAATAGCTCCGCTTTGTAGAACAGGTTTTGTCTACAGAATCAGTCGTATCGTGTGTTGTATGTCCCACCACCAATGAGACTTTGCAAGTCGGTTCAGTATTTCAGTGTTTGTTTCCTGCGGTTTCAGAACTACCATGGCGCTGTTATGTAAGAGTCTTCATTAAAAGTGAGAGAAAAAGGTTTTCTGAAAGGTTGCGTGACCTTTTATCCAGTCGTTCCGAGGCTGTAATGTTAACAAACCGTTTGTAGGGGTGCATGGGAAGGCTAAAAGGTTTTGCTGTCAGAGTGGTGAAATCTCGTGGTGGTTTGGATTGAATCGGCAGGTCCCCGCTGACTGTCTGCCTGGCCTCGCACATGTGCCTGCACATACACATACACGCACGGTGGGAGTGCCGCGTGATTGACTGTCAGTGCTGGATTGCTGGGCTTGTGGTGTTTCATTCGCACTCCATATCCCTTTGTCCTGGTTTCACAGATCTCTGAGAGGAGGCCTCAACTGTCGTAAAGCACATGCTTGTGTTCATCCTTTATGTTCTGCGAAAGAAGATAGGAGGGACAGCTTTCACTTAGAAAAAAGTATGGTGTCACAGTGGGTTTTTTTGACATGCACTGTTCCATTTCCATTTCTTTTTTGACCATTTTCTGTACTATTAAAATTTAAAAATGTAAATGTTTCCATGTTATGTCTAATAACCCATAATTGACAAGAATAATTGTATTTGATGTGTACTGTACCATGAAATTGCCTTTTTTTCTAGACAAATTTGTTAGTTTTTTTTTTTAGACATTTACAGTACCATGTTTATTTTGACATGGTTTGTTTTGAACAATGACACTACCATGGTTATATTTCAATCATTTTGATTTACTGGACATGATGGTACCATGTTAAGAGCATGATATTATTTGAGATACCTTTGAGAACCATGAAAATACCATAATTTATGAATATTGCAATCATACAGTGTCGTGGAATATATTATAATATTACCACACTGTAAAAAATAAGTTGCTGCCTCAAATGTTGAAGTACAATCAATTTTACTGTTTGTCTTTTCAACTTAAATTACATCAAACTGGCTTAAAAATATAGTTGAACTTTGTACAACTTACAAAATAAAGTTGGAAATTGCTTAACATATTTTGATGAGTTAAAGTAATGAAAAAACATGAACATCTGATATCACCAGCATGTTTTTTTTTGTCAGGGCAGGATGTGTAGTTATTGAGAAAGACAAAGGAGAGAGAGAGAGAGAGCGTACAGGCAGGTGAATAGAGATGAGTTTGAAGTGTGCTATATATTTCGGATTGTAATGCCTGGCAGCTCTAATCCCTGCATTATGCCCTCTGTGGATTTGCTCATGGAATTACTCTGTAGTAAGAGCTCAGTGTGTGTGACTGGGGCAGCGTGGGCTGACGGTAGCCAGGCACTGATATGTAATGCTGATGGAGGGGAGGGAACAATCTGAGCGACAGCGAGAGGGTCTCTACTGTGAGCTGTTGTCACTGAGTGGCATGAAGCCAGCACAGGGAAAGAATCTCATTGGATGTGACAGTGTTGTGAAACAAACCAGCAGCAACATAGCAAGTGAATTACAGAAACAGAGGCCTGGTGTCTGGGAAAGAAGGACCGACCGCTGGTGTGTGTGAACATGTTGTCGTGTGTGTATGTGGGAGAGGCTGATGTTAGCACAGTCATCTGCAATTTTTTTTTGTGTGTGTGTTTATGCTTGTGAGAGATTTTTTTTTTGTCTTCACTACAGCAATTTTAATTGCAATACTACTTGATTTAATAAGCAATGGTTGTATTTTAACACTCCATCTACACCACAAAGGGTGACACCACTCAACAGCTTCTGAGCATTTACTAAAGCACAGAACTTGGTCTGTTGGCAAAGAGAAAGTTTTTCTCTCATTAATTTTATAAATACTAACTAGTTAAATCAGTGTTACTGTTAGCTAAAACTATACTAGCTTTGGTTTGTAACTAAGTGAAATAAAATTAGTTTAAGCTGACTAACTTAAAATTACTACAACAGAAATAAAAATAGATTAAAGCTACATATAAATATTAAAGGGGTCATATGATGCGAGTTAAATTTTTCCTTTCACTTTTGGAGTGGTACAAGCTCTTGGTGCATGAAGAAGATCTGTAAAGTTGCAAAGACTAAAGTTTCAAATCCAAAGAGATATTCTTTATAAAAGTTAAGACTCTGCCACGCCCCCCTAAAATAGCTCATTCTTACATGCCCCATTTCTACGTCACTATGTGGAAATATTTGTGTAATGCTGCCCAAAAGTTCACGCAAAGAAAGAAGGCGTGGTTTCAGTAACCGCAGTTAGTGTTGAAGCAGCCATGTCAGAGAGATGCTGTGTGTTTCTAGGTGAAAGAGACAGAGAGAGAGACAGAGACAGGGTCACACAGTGGAGTCAGCTGTCTTAACCGTCCGTGGCTTGTGTACTGCAAACACAAAGGAGCTTCATCACTGTGTCTGTCACGCGACTCTGTTCCCCTTTCGGGCTTGAACTGATGGTAAAACTAAGGACATTATTACCTCTCTTTACATTTATTTTGAAAGATGAAGCTTGTGATTATGGAAAGGGGCATTACATTTCTGACGAGTGCTTGCAGTGATTGACCAATCACAGTGCACTGGGTCAGTTGGCCAATCAGAGCAGACTGCGCTTGTCAGAAGGAGGGACTTTGTAGAAAATGACATGTTATGGCCTAATGGTTAAAGAGACTGACTCCTAATCCTAAGGTTGTGGGCTCGAGTCTCAGGCTGGCAATACCACGACTGAGGTGCCCTTGAGCAAGGCACCGTGTGTGTTCATTGCTGTGTGTGCACTTTGGATGTGTTAAATGCAGAGCATGAATTCTGAGTATTGGGTCACCATACTTGGCTGTATGTCACGTCACTTTTTTTTTCACTTTCAAATAATGATCTTTAAAAAAGCTTCATATGACCCCATTAAAAAACAAAAACTATTAAAATGCCAAAAGCAAAAACCTAACAAAATTTACTTAAACTAAAAATAACAATAAAATAAAAAACTTAAAATATAAAAATAAAAAAACTAATTCAAAATATCAAGAAATGCTATAATAGCATATACAAAAATCTACTATATATTTTGTATGTAATGTATGTCTGTGGTGAATGAAAATCCACATGCTTCCTTTTGTTTAACCCAAATATCAATGATTTATTCGCCCCAGAAAATGTGTGCAAAACGGTTATTATTTACTGAATAATGATTCATGGAGTTTTGAGAATTAACCTATGGTCTTGTAAAATATGTGGCAATTTTTAACTATGCAAACTAGTTCTGTGCTCAGTTTAACTTTTATAACACTGTAAATCTCTGATGTTTAAAATTGACAACATTTTAATATTTTACAGAAAGGATTGATAACCCTTTTGTTTAAAAGCACAAAACTTTTATCAGTCATTTCTATACATACACACACACACACACACACACACACACACACACACATATATATATATATACAAACAAGAAAAAAAGCTAAAATAAAAATATGTAAATAATGAAGCTATAAATAATGCTAATGTTGACCAAAGGCTATAAAGTCTCCAATATACTCAAGGGAGGATCAATTGAAAAATTATTCATTATAAAATGTAAAAAAAAAATCCCTTTCTCCCATAATGCATTTGGCCCTGCAGTCTTGAACTCATCACCAGTGCCTCTGTAACCTGTAGTTCTCATCAAATTATGTGGAGTTGTTTAAAAACCTAGAGATTCACTTTAATTAGAGATGAACAGAAAAACATCTTCAACAAAGTCCAGGTTGTCTTGAATGAAACTGTACCTGATATTTACAGATACCCTGCATGACTGAAATCATTCATAGACACATTACATAAGTTCAGATAAGCAAATACTAAACCCTGCCAAATTATCAGCGTTCATGTCATAAAGTGACTAGAGGCTGTCTCAGTCTTATGATCGCGTCTGGACTTAAAGCCACAGTTCACACAACAATCTCATTTACACTCTAATTGTAATT
This sequence comes from Cyprinus carpio, assembly GCF_018340385.1. Classification (NCBI taxonomy): domain Eukaryota; kingdom Metazoa; phylum Chordata; class Actinopteri; order Cypriniformes; family Cyprinidae; genus Cyprinus; species Cyprinus carpio. The sequence continues at coordinate 18,313,078 of NC_056590.1, forward strand.
TTATGGCATATAGAGCATCCAGAATAGTTTTTGAAATATCTTATTTTGTCTTCCACTGGAAAAAGAAAGTCATACAGGTGACATGATGGTGAGTTAATGATGACCGAACCATATTTTTTTGTTACCTGTCCCTTTAAGCATCAGGTTGTAGGTACTCCCTTAGAGCTGTAGTGTTATATTACTGTGAAGCAAGAGTCCATTGAGAGTTCACCAGTAAATCATTGTCATGAAGCTTGTCCTGGGTGGAGTGTTTGTGTGTGTTTTCATTATCTGTGTCAGCAGTGTGCTGCGTGACTGGCTGCTGTGCTCTGACAGGTCAGAAGTCAGCCATCTGCGGTGAGCAAGAGAACTTTGAGCTGACCGATAGGGGTGTGTGTTTGTGGTTATCTAACCACTGCTGAGGCTAGCGTATGTGCACCAGGAGCTTTATTCAGTAGTTTCCAAAGGGCCGTAAAGTTTATGCAAATGGACAATGACGTCACAGAATGCTCTGTTCTGATAGGGTGTGCCAAAATGTTAAATGCAAATAATACAGATGATCTAACCATATAATTGTGTATAATATTTATAATTGCAAAATAATAATTCAAATTTTTAAGTGAAGGAGAAAACGCTTCCTGTATCTTCCTGTTATTGACATTGAAGGCCTTGTTCAATCAAACATCTGCCAGTTATGCTACTTTACAACATTAAGGAGGATGTATAATAACTTTCTTTAAAACAAAATACTGAAAATAAATGTAAATAGCTGTTAGTTGCAGTTCCAACTAATACAATACTATTGCATGCTTATGCTGTTGTGTATTCACAAAATAGTTTACGTATTCAGTCTGCCATTTTGTTGGATCAGTGCAGTTTATGGTAATATTAATAAACTATCAATGATTGTTTAATTGCGTCGACCCTTTCATCTTACTTTAAGACTTTCTTCTTCTTCTATTTTTTTTTTAATACTTACTTTTCAGGACAAAATAAAACCAGACAGTTAAACACACTTAGCCTAAGTTAAGTACTGTACATGAGGGAGTTAAAACATTGTTGGAGGTGGTGGAAGAATAATAGATAGATCCAGAAGAAAACAAGACTGATAGAGTGAGTTTAGAGAGAGTAAAGTACACACTGCGTGTATGTCACAGTGTGTGTACCTACTTAACCATATTTTGGGGACATTTTTACCCATAGTCGAGTTAAATTTGAAAAATTTTGGGACATTCTCATTTGTAAACATGTTATAAAAATAAAGTTTTTTTTATTATTGTAATATTGCAGAAAGTTTTCTGTTAGGGTTAGTTTTAGGTTATAGTAGCCTAGTAAACGGGTGTAACTATACTTCCTTAATTTTTTATAATAAGATCTGAAATGTCCTCACTATTCAAAAATGTACTCAGTAATGTAGTGAAACAAATATAGTGTTTGTGTGTGTGTGTGTGTGTGTGTGTGTGAGAGAGAGAGAGAGAGAGAAGAAAGAAAGAAAGAAAGAAAGAAAGAAGAAAGAAAGAAAGAAAGAAAGAAGGGAAAGTTGAGGTTAAGATATTTTTAACCTTTTCTTTAGCAATACAAACAGCTGCTAATGTGAATAGGCAGATACACTTGACATTATTAATTTTTTAATAATGAAAGCCCTCAGGAACACACACGCAAACACACACACACACACACACACACACACACACACACACACACACACACACACACACACACATATATATAAAGATATAAAAGATATAAATATACAGTATTAGATATTTTCATCTGCTAATCAATCAAGTACACAACAGTGTAACTTTACTTCTGTCTCTCACAGCCTCAGTTTCTGGAAGAAGGGGTCCCCCAGTTTATTTTAAAGTTATATGTATTAAGATAATATCATAATAACATTCTGTCTCTCACAGCTGGGAACTTTAATCTCCTACTAACAAAATGACCTTCATCATGCACTTGTATTTCAAAATGACCTTCATCATGTGTTGTGTCTTGTGTGTTTGTGTGTGTGTGTGTGTGTGTGTGTGTGTGTGTGTGTGTGTGTGTGTATGTGTGTGTGTGTATAAACATGGTTTCTGGAAAAAAAAAAAGACTAAGACACTAAGTGCAGACTGTGTTTTGGTTTGTGTCCAACAAAAATACACTATCTATGCTATATAGGCATGTCACTTAGCATTGTTAGCATGTTAATAACATCCCTTGACTTGTTTCATAAAGGAACAAATACTAGTAGTGTAGATTTGACTGTTTGTGGTCAGCTGCCATTTTACAATTACACTTCTGTAATTCGTCAGAAAGATGAGAGAGAAACAGCAGCCTGCAGCCCTTCTCAGCTGCTGAATTACGGGAAACAGAAACAGAGAGTGCTCTTTATGAAAGCAGGACGAGAAGAAACTCTTTTTAGTGTTACAGTACCTTGACACTAAAGAGGCAAAAGTGTTGTTTGAAATGTAAAATGACTCAAACCGCTACCAACGTGTAGAAATAAAGTTACAATGTCACAATGCTCGTGCCCTTTCTAAACTGTATTCATCTCGATTTAATAATAGTGATTTAATATAGCAATAAGCCTCAAGAAGCCATGGTTTACAGTGAATTTATAACAGCTAAGGGGCGTTGTTAGGCATGATGTGAAGAGGAGTACCTAAAAACCCCTTAGCTGTTATAAATTCACTGTAAACCACTTTTAAATATAGCTTGGCTTGTTAACTGAACTTCAACATTCATCAGCAGATTTATTAGTTTACAGTTCAATCCATCCACACTAGTGGAAACATTCAGTATCATTACATTTTGACTGCATTTATTAGGTTAATTTTAGCATTTATATAACCTAGACAGCATTTTTCTAGGTTAATGTGCTGTCAATTGATTAAAAAAAATAATTAATCACATTTTTTTTTCTGAAATTAATCCCACAATCGTGATTAAACCCACCTAACAATTAAGTTTTTAAATATACTTTTATATTGCAATAATTTCACATTCAATCTACAAATTAATGAAGAATTAACATAAAGACAGTATATTTGTAATATTTGTTTAATGACATCTTTTTCTATGACTGAAGGCGAGTATCACTGAGACCAATACTAGTGTCTCTATGAAATTTTTTTTCCTCTAATATTTAACCATTAACTATCGCCATTCAGCATTACAGTATAATTAAGAGCTATCAATTTTAACATTTATTAAACTTTAAAAAATAACAACTAATTAAAGTGAACTTAAAACAATTTTCACATATGCCCATTTATAATAAATGTCATATTTACCTGTGCCCTTTAGCAAGTAGGAAACATACAGAAATTGAATAAAGTTACTAAAGTAACACTAAATTCTAAATTAAATATAGATGAACACTTAAAGCTACAAAAGTTATTGATTATTGATTTTTCTTTTGTTCTTTGATTAACAGACGACACAAGCAGCTGTTTATTACGTTTTTTGGCTGCTATTACTTTAAGAGCTGCTGCTGCTGAACATGACGTGGATCTGAAACACATCATATTTTCTCACAACTCTTTACCTTTTCTGACGCACTTCAGGTCTGAAAGTCTCTGCTAATGAGCTGACGAGTTGAATCGGGTGTTTTAGATGAGGGAGACATTGCTGGGGTGCATCCAGTCCAGAACAGTTTGAAAGCCACTGCATTTCAGAGACATGTTCTTAAATGTAACTCATATATAACAAATACATACATGCACAGCTTTAAGGCAGCTTTAATCGCCTTTTTGGTAACTTAATGACTTAACTGACAACATAACTATGACACTGCATGCTCGAAGGTTCATTTGCACTTTAATGTGGAATTATATACAGCGAGCCACACTGCATTTGTGCGTGCAATTGAAGAGCACGTGCTATGAGCACAGTATAATGGCTGACAGGACAGGAAAATTTGTTTTTGAAGGTTTTGTGAAGGATCATGTGACATGAAGACAGAAGTAAAGATGATGAAATTGCAGCTTTGCATCACAGAAATAAATTATATTTTAAAGTATATTAAAACAGAAAAACATTATTTTACATGGTGATAATATTTTACAATATTACTGTTTTTCTGTAGTTTTGGTCAAATAAATGCAGCCATTATGAGCAGAAGAGACTTCTTTAAAACACAAAAAATCTTACTCATCTCCTAACATTTGAACAGCAGTGTGTGTGTGTGTGTGTGTGTGTGTATATATATATATAATATATATATATATATATATATATATATATGAAATGTTTTACATTTTGTCACTTCCCAACTACCCATGTTCCAGTAAGCCTGTCTTATTTGAACTGTGATATGATTAGGTTTTGAAAAATCAGATGAGTAACTGTTACTTTAAGTATGACTATACAGTCAATCTTAACTATTTACTTCATCAGCTTCATCAAGTCATACTGCAGTGTAATGTAAGAAGTGTAATGTGTGTAACCCTTATAAAGGAAGAGGTGGGAGGTGTTTGACGGACAGTGGGCAGGGCATCAGACAGTCGTTAATATTCTTTCCTGCGTTTCTGAACAGTCAGCAAAATTCGCTGCTGACTAAGACAAGAAAGGAAGATGGTTTATATGTGAGTATATTTGTCTAACTATATATATATATATATATATATATATATATATATATATATACACACTATATATAGCATATATATATATATACACTGTATAGCAGTTGGTATGCATGTGAGTATGTCTTATTCGTAACAGTTGCAGAAATATTTATCCTTTCTTCAGTGTTGTAGAAGCAAAACTGTTGCTCTCAGTGGACTCAAGGCTCCAGTACAGATCATGTAGATCTCATTCATTTTCTCCATAGGAATTTCAAATTCTGTAATAATGACTTCTAAACATGAACCACACCAGTGAGGGAATGAACTACTAATTATGCCATTTATACCACAATATATCTGGAGCATATTGCAAATTTGGAAATATATAAGCCATTTGAGCATATAGAGTGAATATTATGCTTAGTATTAGTATTAAGTTGCAATGCTGTTATAGGAGTGGGAAGTCTTGCATGGTTTATACATTATGGTTAAAATCAGTTTCTCTTGCCATGGGTGATGGCATCTAAACAAGATTAACTGGTGGTTTACTCAGAATAGATTTGACACAGCAGTATTTAAGAGCACAAGTAGCTCGTACACAAATGCACAAAAGCATTCGTATTGTCCTGCCAGAGCATTACCTCCATCCTGGCCTTGTTTTGAAGGAACATACCAGAGCAAATGGAGACAAAAGTGTCTCAAGTCCCAGCGCCTGTTTTGAAGCAAGAAGCGAAACATTTGAGCGGGGAAAAAAGGAGAAATAGTTTCTGATTCAAACAAACAAAGAGCGGTTGCCATGTCGACAGGCATCTATAAATAGTGTCCAATGTTTGTTTTGTGAATGCGGTCTCTCCCAGGAGCTTCAGAGACCAGGAGAGTGATTCTGATTAAACAGCCTTTCCTCATAGCGCTCTGCCCTGGAACGAACCATTAAACTGCACCAAGAGGTCAGACAATTTAAGGGAAAAGAAAAAAGCTTTTGTGTAGAGGAATGTACACTTGGTGATAAAAGACTATTATTGGCTTGAAATCAGAGAAATGTTATTTTAATAAAGATTATATGCAGGATTTTGTTTGCCGTGGTTGTCTTTATTCGATCAAAAATACAGTAAAAACAGTAATATTTTCACATATATTATTGCAATTTAAAATAACTATCAATTTGACTGTATTTCAAAATGTAATTTATTTCTGTGATGTTGAATTTTCAGCATCATTACGCCAGTCTTCAGTGTCACAAGGTCCTTCAGAAATCATTTTAATATGCTGTTTTGCTGCCCAAGAATCATTTATTATTTGCAGTGTTAAAACAGAATATTTCAGTATTCTTAACATTAGCAATTTATTAATTGATTTACTGACTAATTAACTGATTGATTAATTATTGATCTTTTTTTATTTTTCGATGGATGATAATAGTTTGGTAGTAAAGGAAATCCCTACCCTAAGGCGCCTCGCTGGTTCTGAAACTATTTAAAGTATATACTCAACTAGACACCTGTTACCTTGGTTACATATTCAAGAGGAATAATGGTAGGATTATAAGAGGATTTCAGAACAGATTTATTTTATTATATACGGTCAATATAAAACCTAATTAATATTTTTCTCAAATTGATACTATATATAGTCAGTTAACCATAATTTCTTTTTAAGAAATGCAGTTTTAGTTCTGGATGTTGATTTGGTCAAAAGAGCATAGGTCTAACAGTGCAATATAGGCTAATATAATTTAACACAGCCACTCGGACCTCATTGCCTAAGTGTAAACCTCTTTTGTTTTTGTATGTGGCAGGGAATGGTGAGGGTTGTTGGAGCCAGGCAGACGTGGACAGACAGAGTGGGAATCACAAGCTGTCCCCTCAGACAGCAGGAGGAGAGATTTATCCATCCCAGTCCCAGTGGTTTCATCTGGACTCTTCTCTCCGATTGAACATTGTAACCTTCTACCTGCTCAAGATCCAGCTGTATCTTCTTACTGGGTAAGACAGTGGTTTATTTTCACTTGAACGTTTCTGGATTGGTTTGTGCACAAGACTCATTCTTTCTGGGGTCAAGCTTTTTTAACTTCAACTTCAAAACAGATCTCGTAATAGACCTCTTATGAAAGAGAGACTTGTGTGTTGTCTTCTGCCTGTAGGGTTTTCTGACAGATGTGAAAACTGGAAAAATCGTGGAATGTTTTCTGTCCCTTTCTCAGTAGCGGTTGTGTGTAAAGACGGGTGGTGCGAGGTCAGCCTCATCACACATCTGCGTGAAAATGCTTTAAGTGTCTATGTTTCTCTTCTTCTTTCTTGCTATACTTCGATCACTTGTTATCTCTCTTTCACTTGCTGACTCAACACTGCACTTCCTCTTTTTCCACTCACTGTTTTGGTATTTGTTCCTACCTCCAGTTGTCTTTGTCGTCATTCTGTTGTATGTAATCCTCTCTGTTTTAATGTATTTTTGTCTGTCCCTCTATGTTTATTTCCATCTTAAATGAATATTTAACCCAAAAATAAAAAAATAAAAAATTAGTCCTTTTGTTTTCCAAACCCTTAAGGCTTTTTAAGATATTTCTCACTAGACCCCATTGACATGACAAAAATGACAATGAGACATTCTTGAGAATATCTTCTTTGTGTTCCATTTAATAAAGCCATACAACTTTAGAATGACATAACGAAAAAAAAGCATGTGATCAGGCCTAGTGACCCCTAATGATAAAGAACAAGTCATTCAGACAGTCAATGACTAATCAATTTATGAAATATATATTTGTGTAATAGTGTAGTACTTTCAGCTCTGTTTAACACATTTCACCATATTTTACCAACAAGGCTGCTCTTATTTGATCAAAAATATCATAAAAACAGTAATAATGTGAAATATTTTTTACAGTTGAAAATAACTTTTTTTTGTCTATTTGATTTGTATTTAAAATTATTTATTTTTGTGATGCAAAGCTGAATTTTAAGCAGTCATTTCTCCAGTCTTGAGTGTCACATGATCTTTCAGAAATCATTCTAATATACTGATTTGCTGCTCAAGAAATACATTATTATTATCAGTGTTGAAAACAGTTGTGCTGCTTCATATTTTTCTGGAAACTATGATACATTTTTCTGGATAAATTGATGAATAGAAAATTCAAAACAGCAATTATTTAATATAAAAATATTTGTATTTGTATTTTTTTATTTTATTGTTTACATTGCAGATGTTTTATTGCTACTTTTGGTTAATTGAATGCAACCTAAAAGCATAAAACAAACAGAAAAAAAACTCTTGATGGCCCCAAACTATTGAAATGCAGTGTGTGTTGTCATTCCACAAACTTCAGAAAGTTTTCTGCCACAGAAATGTGTTAGGATCACATTAGGCACATTTGTCATGAGTATTTCACCTTTTCCTCATCGAAGGTTTGATCTTCATCCTTCACAAGTTGTCTTTCCTCTCAGCGCCAGGGCTGTAAAATAGTTTAGCTTCTGTTGTGAAACTCGTTTTGCTTCCCATCCTGTTTGGAAAGGAAGAAGCTTCCAGCCTGTCAGAGCGTGTTAGTGCACATATAGGTGGATGTGATATGTGGTGTGAGATGATGTTTCAGTGGGAATGGCTGTGTGTATGAGTGTAGTGTGTCTGTGGGGACAGGAACTGATGCTGGTGGAGCTGTAGTCAGGCCCAGCGGTGCGTGGATAAACCCGTCAGGAGTGTCTGTTCATCTTTGAGTTCTGACAGAGATCTCTCTCTGCCTCTGGTGTCATTTCACACTCTCTTTATTTTCTCCTCTAGTAGGTCTAAATGGAAATCCACTCAGTCTCTCTTTTCCCCTTCATTCGGTGTCGTCTACAGCATCCTTTTCCTTTACTTCTCTCAACCTTTTTTTATTAGTCTCCAATAGGGATGTCCAAAGTACTGGTACTACTGGTCCAAGTCGATAGTAAAATTTTGAACATGTAACTATCAGTACCACTGAGTATGTGAGCAGAGTGGGGTATTTTTTTGTTAGTCTGAGTTTGTGATGTGAGTGGGGTAAAATAAAAAATGTTCTTGATTAACCAATTTTACCAATTGAATGTGTTAAACCAATTTTCTATATAATTGTATACATTTTATGTCTCTTGTATCACTGTACAGTCTCTTTTTTCTTATATACTAAAATAAACCAATATCTCAAACCAAAATTTTTAATCCCCATTTATTTGGTTTGTGCCAGTGTTTTAAACGGGATAATGTACAGTCAGAGTGCTGAACACACTGTTGGATAATTTAGCGATAATAGCTTAGTAACTGTATTATAAATGAAATATTAACAAATAAAATTAAAGCAAGTGCTTCTCAATTATCTTTCTACATTATCCCATTTTAAACACTGGTACAAAACAAATAAATGGGGATGAAACATTGATTTGAGCTGGATTTATTTTAGTGATGTCAAAGCTAATTTTTTTGACAGGCATTGCTTCAGTGTCACGTGGTCCTTTAGAAATTATTATAATATTCATCTAATATGCTGATTTGTTGCTCAAGAAACATTTCTTCTTATCAATGTTGAGACTTAATCATTTTGTGGAAACCATAATGCATTTTTTCTTCCAAGAGTCTGTAATGAATAGAAATTATTTTTAGAAATAGATTTCTGCTTTCGTAACATTATGTCACATTTTAATGCATCCTTGCTGAATAAAAGTATTAATTTTTATTTAAAATAAATCTCTGACCCCAAATGGTAGTGAATATTACATTAACTGCAAGTATAATTTGTTTGACTGACAAATAGGCCTTTAATTAATATGAATAGTTTCCTTTTTTTTATGTTGTCTTTTTTAAATATATTCATAAGTTTATTTTATATTTTTAACATATTTTTTATGTTAATATTGACTTTGGTACTTTTGACATCCCTAACTCCTTTTGCTGTTATTCTCATCCTCTCACCCTTCCTGATTATTTTTTCATCTCCTACAAATGTTCTCCTCATTTTCTCTTTTTCTTTCACTTTTTCTTTTTTTTCCCTGATCTCTAGTTACTATACAATGAGTTAATTACCTGAGTCAGAGCTCATGAATTTATTCATATGCTCTCTGGTACTCTGGTAATTGCCAAAAGCTTGTAGCGTACAAAGTAGAAAGGTTCTTCCCCCTCACAGGGGCTCTTCACATCTTTATTACAGCACCCCATATCCATTCACTGCCTCTGTAAAGGGAGACCCTGCCGCTGTTACCAGGAGATGACTTATCAGACAACTCTTATTATGAAAGTCGTGCATCTGTTCTCATAGATGAATGTTTATAATTTCCACTTGGAATGAGAGTGAGAAAATTAATCATTGCATCATCATTGTTTACAGCAGCGATATTTTGGAAAAGGGAGGGAGCGATATTTTGGAGGTATTTGTGTGTTTATCCGCAAGCTCCATCGATTGGCGCATTTCCAGTAAGTCTGTCCTCAAGTGAGTCTTTGCTCTGAAATGACAAGCGTCTTTACTCTCCACAGCTCTCGGCACAAACTGCACAACAATGCAGTCAGTCTAGAGACTGTATACAGAAAGCGTTGCTTAATGATCTTTAATATCTGCAGCTTATTAGGAGCTAATTCCTCCTCTGTGGCTGAAGTGTATCGACTGAAGGGCGACTGGGGAAGAATAGCTTCATAATGGCCGAAGAGTTGAGATTCAAGAGTGTTTTCGATCTGACAAATGAATGCTAACAGTATGTTTACAATTGTAAAATGATCCTCGTAGGCATTATATGAAATGATACTGTGAATGAAGGGGATTGAGGCTCGTAGGAGTTGCAGTGTCACATGAAAAATACATAAAGAAAATATACATTTAATTCTTCTTGTAGATTTTTCTAGTATTTTTGGCATTCGTGGTATAGCATCACTGCTGTGCAGGAATGCACTGGACATACAGAAGCGCTGTCATTTCCCTTGTGGCCTCCCTGATAAAGACTAAAAAGAAAGGTCAGTCGCAGGCCGGATGTCTCACAGACAATGTGAATTGTGTTCAAAGGAGCTGCTGTTTTTCATGGAAGTTATTATCGAACGGGTGCTTCTTTCTCTCTCTTTGTCTGGCCAGATAATGAAACAAAACAATTGAAACATCCTTATCTGCCGTGCCTTGCAAATCCACATATTAGCGTTATTATTTGACACCATTACATTATGATATCAGTGATGACAATCTCTCGACTATAATTAGCTTTATTTGGTCAGGTTATTATGTGTCTCTGTCCACAGTTTCCTTGCACTTTTTTTTTTTTTTTACTATTTAATCAACTACAACCAAATGTTTTTGTGGCTATTTCAGTTTGGATATATTCTTTCCTTTAACAGTGTCACACAGCATTACGTTTTGATCTCCTCTTGGTGTCTATTTTAGTCACTGGGTAGCTCCACCCACACTGAAATCTCATTGGTCCAAAGTCTTGCTCGACATTTTTGTATTTTAAACAACAGATATGTTCACATTGGCTCTGTTTTTGCTCATATGACTTTCTTTCTTTAAATGTGGAACAAAAAAGAAGAGCATTCTGGTCACTCATTTCCATGTAATCACAAAGAATGACGACCGGAGCTTTCAAGCTTCAAAAAGTACACAGAAGCACCACATGATTAGGCTGAAATTTAAGGCAGTTGATGAGAGTTCATAAGATGAATAAAGAATGAAGATCAGTCAGATCTTTAGATTGATCCAGCTCCACACACTAACCTACTCAATCAAATAAAGGCTCACTGGAGATGAAAAACGTAAATTTCAATCTCTTATAACACATTTATGATACTTTTTGGTGCTTTTGTGTCTGTATTGCTCAATACTGCAATGGAGGAAAACAACCCATGCATTCTGAAAAATTCTGTGTTCATTCGACTGAATGAAAATACTAACAGATAATAAGTTATGTTCATATAAATATATTGTAGTTAATCTTATATTGTACACTCCTGCAGGTTGTTTTGTCTGGGTCAGGGACACTGGCCACTAAAAAGCCAGAAAGACGAGAACAGAGCAAGTCTTTCACCGAGACAGGGAGAGATGAGTCATTCCTCATGTGAGATTTTGAGGAAGAATTAAAGGGAAGCCTTCGGCAGGGACGCACCAGGTCCTTCTGAGCTCTGAAGCTGTGAGAGAAAGACATGTGGCAGATAAGGTGCAGGGCGGGGGAGGTGATGTGTTTATCGTAGACAGTATGTGTGAGTGTGCGCGTGAATGTTTTTCACAGGCCGGACAGCTTCCATAATGTGTGGCAAGGTGATTGAGGTCTCTGTGATTGACGGGTCCTGCCGGGCCTGATGGATCCTCGGAGGGAGAGGAGAGATTAAAGGCGCTATTTTTCTGTCGCTTGCTACTTTGTTTAGCTTTCGCCCTTCCGTTCTCCTCACTTTTCTTTCCTGTGCCTTGGTTTCTCTTCATTTCTATACAGAGTGAAACTTGATTCATTTGACTGGCAGGAAGTGCAGTTCATGAAATACAAACATGAGCATGCACGTACCTGTCACACCTTTATGAAAATGCAAACACTGCACAGCAGTGTTTAATCAACACATACATAACATGCAGCAACACTCAGAAACGCTCATTTGCGTGCAGCGATCTGTAGCGTGAGGTGGACTTCTGAAATGAGGAGCCAAATTCCACTCTGGGATTTTCATCCAATTCATGTAACTAAACAATGTTTATATTTAGATTTGATGGAGACGTAATTTCCATTTGATGTTTACAAGGTTTATAGATGGCAGGGATTTTCAAAATGGGGTCCAGGGGCCTGCTAGTGTGCTCGTGGGGGAAAAAAAATAACAGTACTGATTCATTCTGCTTTTAAAAGACTATGTTTATCTTTTCTCCCATTTTTTTCCCCTTTCAACATACATACTTTTAAGAATAGTTGGTATTTGTCCCCTTGGGTTTGTTGGATACTATTCTCTATTAAAATTAATATAATAGCCTAGTACATAATTATATGTAGTAAATTATTATTATATACTTTTACTGCTTTTAAACAATATTTGTGCTATAAAAATAATTTTAACTTTAAATACAGGGTAAAAAAAGATAAACAGTTAACTTAATACAAAGTAAATATGTTCCAGATAACATATTAATCTATTATTTTGCCTTAAACAAAGACAGTTATATAGTTCAGCACACAGTTGTCTTAATAATATAATCCTTACTATTTTTCCCATTCAGTTTGAAAAAGGTCTTTATGAATTATAGAATTTAGTAAATATTTTAAAGTATTTCATCATATTTAACAATCCTTTGTATCAAAAAGTTTAAAACCCCCCTGCAATATATGAAACACCATTTACCTTATTCTATCAACAGACAACCAATAATTCATATTTTTGTATGTTTACATTGTCATTCTAAACCAAGTTGTATGAAAATAATACAATAAAAGCTTATTATTATAACAATCATTTGGATATTACTAATATCCACTTTCTTTTCAGTCCATAGACAAGAAGAAAACATAGGTAAACAAATACTCTCTTTGATCTCGTTACATTTGTTTTATTTCTACTGTTTGTTGTTTTCTTATCCAAATTCTTCAGCAGTTGCTGCCTACTTGGATGTATGCATGTATTCAGTAGTCCATTCTTGGAAAATCATGCCCTCTTTTACTCTTTCTCTCTGTTGCCTTTATTTTACATTCACAGAGACAGAGAGCGAGGGATCAGTTGAGTAGCTCTCTCTGGGTGAATGATTCATCCCAGCACACATACACAGCTAGGAGAGCTTCTGATGCAGATATTTTTAGAGCGCGTTGGCAGTGGGATCCAGGGAGATATATGTGTGTGTGTGTGTGTGTGTGTGTGTGTGTGTGTGTGTGTGTGTGTGTGTGTGTGTGTGTGTGCGCGTGTGCATGTGTGTGTGTGCAAGTGAGTACTACAGACAAAACCAGAACGTGATCAGAGAAGTAATGTCACATCAGAGCACAAAGACAGTGACTCAGTCTACAATTCTCCTTCCAGTAAAAACACACAGTGCTCATAATCAACAGACTGTACTGTCCAAATGATCAAGTCAGACGTTACTGAACACAAACACAACATAAATCACCACACTTTGACCAAATCACTGGGAAATCAACACATTACAAACTATACTGACCATCGGCGACCAGAGCAGACAGTAACCATGGCCGGATTCACAAAAATCTCCGTAAGAAATAAAATAAGAAAGCTCTTAGAATAAATTATAAGAAGAATGTTAAGTACTATGCTTGGAAAAATTCTCATATATTTTTATTCCCGTGTTGATAACCCACACTATTTCCAGCTGGAAAACAAATATTTGATAATCCTACAATTTTTCTAGATTATACAAGTGAAATATTACAAGAGTAATATGCACTATATGAAGCTTGTATTAAAATGTTTAATATCTGAAAGAACCCAATAAATTCATTAAACATTTTCTCTTTTGGTTTTACTTTATTATTATTATTATTATTTATTTATTTTTTTTCAGAATTTGAATTCTTATTATGTTATGTCTTTTCATTCTTTTTAAACGTTTCAGAAGTGTTTTTTTTTTTTTTTTTTAGAATACAAAATATTCTTTGCTTAAGAAAAATTAAGAATTTTATTATTTAGATTGTTTTTGATTCCTCAGATATATCTGTACATTTATTCTGAAGTCTAGTTAATCTGGGTAATGCTTTTTTTATTTTCATCAATAATTTATTTTATTTTGAAACTGTCAGACAAGCCAACTTGTGGGCTGTTTGGAATAATGTACGGTTTAGAGAAATACGATGACTGAGGTGAACTGTCAGACAAGCCAACTTGTGGGCTGTTTGGAATAATGTACGGTTTAGAGAAATACGATGACTGAGGTGAGCGACAAACTGTTGTTTACAGCACATTGTGAGTGAGAGTATTGTATTTTGTAGGTGTTAATGGTGCATCACTGTGTGCTATTGTTTGCAAGCTTATACTGTGCGTTTGTACTTTTATAAAAAGCAATTTGCAAAAGAATTATGATGTTTGATAAATTTTTTTTTTTTTTTTTTGTATGAACAAATATGAATGATGAAATATATAATAGATATAAAATTAGATATGAGATTAAAATACAATTGGATATAAAAATACATTTAATAGATAGTAAAACTCTGAGTGAGCGAAAAAATTGAGTGAGATGTTGTTAAAAGAATCTGTGTTCGTTTGTATTTGCCAACACAAATGCATTGTTTCTTTTTTTTTTTAAAGAAGTATCCTCAAACAAAATGATTCCACAAGAATATTAAAAGCATTAGATAAAATACAATTGGATATGTTTAAATCAACATTGATAATACGAAGAAATAAGGAATCCTGAGCACAAACCAGCACAATTGTTTTCACATTGATAACACTAAAGACTGGAGTAATGACTTCTGAAGATCCAGCTTTACCATCACAGGAATAAATTATGTTTTAAAATATTACAATAGTAAACAGTTTGTTTGAATTGTAATAATATTTCACATTTTATTATTAATAAATCGTACATTTTTGTTTTTAATCCAATAACTGCAGTCTTGGTTTGCGTAAGAGACTTCTTTTAAAAACATTTAAAAACTCTTACTGAGCCCAAACTTTTGAATAGTAATGTGTGATAAAAAAGTCTGAAAAAAAATATTAATTTAATTTTCTTATTGATATTTATTGAAATTCTTCCACCAAGTTGTGCAGTTTATTATCCTTATTACAGTTTGTTTACAGTAGCAAATTTAAGGTAATAATCAGTTATTGGCTGGTTAAGGCAAGTTTTAATAAATCTTTTTGTTTTTTTCACTACTGTCATATTAAATGGACGCCCACCAACTCAGCTGTCGTATCCATCCTTACGTTCACCAAGCCTCTTGCATTTCTCCCTGTCTCATTGTTACACCTGTTTGGAGGTTTCCTGGCCCCTCAAGACACACATTTCATCACCTGGCTGACAGTGACAGGCACTGATTGGAGCCTCGGACCAATACGAGGATGTGAAGAGGGGGCGAAGTCAGTATTCATCCTGTATTCTCCAGTTGCTTTGGGTGGCTTTTCCTCAGGTTTCTCTCCTGACAGCCTTGGCTAGCACACAGGGCAGGCTGCTGTCACTGATAAGGCAGGTGACAAATGAGCTAGCAGCTGCCTACATCAGTTTTACATTTAAAAATGGCCTAGGCCATCTTTCGGGATGCCAGCATGAAAGATTCCCACCCCACACCATCGGAATCAAAGCTTTCTGATGTAACCCCCAGTTCAAGTCCATTTTAACTCCTTGTATAGACCAGTGGAGGTTTGCTGGACCTGAATGGATGAGAAATGGGGCTTTTATTTAACAGAGTTGATAGTCAGTGGCACTGTGGCTTGTGCAGCTGGACTTATGAAACCAGTGCTGTTATTTTACACCCTTCTCGTCTCCATGGTCACAGGGCAGGTTGGAGTGCCAGCACTATGTGTTATGATTGCAATGATGCCCTGGTACCGGCAAGACAGATACGAGAGAGAGAGAGAGAGTGAGAGAGAGAGAGAGAGAGACTTGCAGGAACCTCTAGTGTAGAGTGGTGCTAGATGGATTGCGCAGGATAGAAACTGAACACTTGACGACCAATCCATCAAACATCTCACATCCACATCACTTTCCTGTCAATGTGCCTATTTGTAAGTTTCTTCACATAATATCTTTTTTTTTTTTTAGCCATGTCCACTTCTTCTGACATCCTTTAATTAGTGTTGTGGTCAAATGACATGTCGCTGTGAGCCCAGTGAGGTTATGATGTCATAAAGGCCATTTATAGTAATGGTCTGCTTTGAGATATTAGATATGATGTGCAGTGCTAGGCATCTGCATGAGAAAACGTTGCTGTATTTTTAATAGCTGTCCATTTCAAGTCATGCTGTTGCTATTTTTGAACTTTCAAGTCAACATGAAATCAAAATCTCAAACTCTTTAGTACGCGTTCCTGGTCTTCTGGTCATTTTGTTCATGATTCATTGGTGCACATTAGTCCAGATGTTCAAAATTAAACATGTTTGGTGACCATTCAACACCTTTAACACAAACTACAGTATACTGACCAATCAGAAAAAAATAGCATCCTATAGTATATTATATTATATTTAAAAATAAACACTACCAGTTACTGTTAGTAAAAATAAAAAAAAAACATATAATATACATATAATACATAATTAACATAATCTATCTTTTTTTTCACTCAAACATGTTGTGGAAATATAGTGGGCTGCAAATATTGTTTCCTTTTGAATTTAAAGGTTTTGTTTTGTTCAAAATGTAGTCTTGATATGACTGGTGATGAACCAAACTGCAGTGATGTGAAAGATTAAGCGGCCTAATTTCACAGACAGGCCGATGTGGGAAATTGAGAATCTGATAGGTCACTGCATCTTTAATGTGAATGTGGTCTAGTCAGTTGAGTCAGTAAAGAAAAAGACTGTTTAAAATCTGTTCTCATAGCCCTGGTCCATATGCTAATCATTAAGCTCATGCCTCTCTTTAGCATATGTTGAATGACCACAGAGCTTGGGACCGTCGAGTCATTTCCTGTTTAAGTGTACGTGTGTGCATATGATATGCATTCAGTGAGTATCATGGTCAAGGAGGAGTCGATCCGTACTCAAGCGAAAAGAAACAGGCCTGGATAAGGAGCGCTGTAAGATGATGGATGTCCTCATTCGGTCGGTCAGCTCATTGGATAATGTGATGGAGTACAGTAAGGGTTGTTACCGTTTCAGTTTAGTGCATTACGCCGACTCCACTATGAACGCCGCATGCTGTATCCATTGTCTGTACAGTTATAATCTTTCCTTCTGCGTCGGCGTGAGATCTGTGTTTGGAGAGCTGTTACTTTAGACCTAAAAATACAAGCTGAGTTCACAGCTGTGATGGAGGGTGATGTGTTCGTTTCCATATGGGCTCGAGGGTTCGCTGAAAAGCATGCGATGAGGCTGTGAAAAGGTGTGAAATGGGAAAGCCTGTAGGGAGGAAGTTATTGTGAATTCTCTTTGAAAGGGTTCTTGCTGTTTTTGTTACTTTTTTTAGTCTTAAGCATTTCTGTACTCCTCTTTACAGCTTTACATGTTGATCCAAAGCGTATCTTATGCCATGAGAGAGGATGAAATGTGGTAATGAGTAGCATGCTTTAAATAGCCCCTTCCACACATGTATATTGGGCTATGAAGCTGTGATGCCAAACCTGGTGATTCCTAACAGGAAGGGAAGTTTTTATGTTAATTTATGGTTGATTTTAGGCTCCTTCATGTCAACAATTTGCCTTTGTGTTTAACCCTCATAATGCATTCAAAATCTGTATACCATTTCACATTCTGTTTGGACCTGAAGAATTGTTGTTTTATAAAACATTCATAACTTAATATTTTTCAACTAAAATAATAATGTTTCTGGTCAGCAACTTCTTATTAATGAGTGAATGTGAAAATGTTTTGAAAGTTACCATGCCGTGTTATTATTGCATTTACTCCTTTTTGATTAATAAAACAATTTAGAAACTTTATAACTCATGATGGCTCAAAAACAGTCCAAATTTATGAAACCTACATATTTATTTCTAAACAGACCTGTATACGTTATGAGGGTTAATAAAGTTTGTCATTGGCAGGTGTGGCAAAAATCAGGATGCCATTATAAACAGTTGGTAATCATTTTTAACAAATAGTTTACATTGAGTAATATTGGATATTAAATAGTTTGTGCTCATTTCCTCTAATTTTACATTTAGATTTAGATCACCAGCTGTCATCTAACGCTCACTTATTAACACAAATTATTAAATAGACTGATTTGTAGTTTTTAATCTTTTTTAACTAGACAAAATAGCATAGAATTTTCAGGCATTTATTGGTTATCATTCAAAATATTAAATAATTATCAACTTGCCAGAATCAGAATTTTAATATTAATGCATGGTAGAAAGTCACTGTTAGATATCGGGCTCATAAAATCGTCCTTCCGTCTTTTCATGTAGATGTCAAAGCGGGGCTTGTTGGAAGATGCATTGAAGTCCTGATATGAGTCATGTGAAAGGAACTTGCGTGTACATCCATTAGATGTGCAGAACATACAAAGAAGTAATTTCTCAGTTTCGGCTTGCACATTATGGTCTGAACTTATAGAGGAAGTGCATCCTATACAGAATCTATATAGGAACAATTGTTTCTCTCACTCGCTTTCTGCTTTTCTCATGTACTCTGAGTTGAGGTCTGGTTTCAGTCAAGGTTCTGTTCCATAGGGCAATAGTGAAAAGCTCAAGGGCTTGTTCTGTAACTGCCCTGAGGTTGTCAGTGCAAGCAGTGCTGCTACATAAGCACCCATAATTACACTGACCTTGGGTCATGTATACCATAACGAACAACTAGAGGAAATGGAGCAATTTGACGTTCAAATTCAATTCTGTCTCCATAACAATTCCATTAATAATTCATTAAGTATTTTAGAGGAAGTACCAAATAATTTATGCTAAATATATAATACTATACCATATATGCTATATTTTACTTATACCAGGACTTCACACTCCAGTCCATTAGGTGGCAGAATTTCAATTTTTTTCTGTTGGTTTTTCCATCCGCCGTTAAAATGACAGTAGTTTTTGTCACCTCTAGAACCGGAGTGTGAAGCGCTGGAGGCATGTCTGCTATGATTGTTAAAATTGGTTTAATGAAGTTTACTACTGCTAAAATTGTTTAATTAGAGTGAATCCAGTGAGTGAGCTGTTTGAGACTCATTTGTGAGGCATTTTGATTCATTAAAAGAATACCTCAAGCTCCATGACACTGTAGATTCAGTTGTAGCTGTGCAGGAAATTGTTTTATTTTGTTATAGTATTCCCTCTGCATTGGTGAATGCATGTTTGAGAACTGTTAACAGAACCAAGCATAAAACAAATGTAAAAAAGCATGTAAAAAAAAAAATGCAGAGATTTCGTTCCCACTGACAACTGACACATCAGTTAATTTATTCATCGTTTACACTGCATGGCCAATCACCTCAAGACACCATCCTTATCACGATATTCCTCCAGATTTAGACACAGATAAATGGATCAGGTTGGTAATAGACTCTATAGAGCTATAAAGAAGCAGAACACATTGATTAGGTGAGAGTGAGTCTGAGAGCTGAGGAAACCTGCTTGTCTGAGCGGGTAGGACAAGGGCTCTTATCATTAATGAGAAGACGGGAGTGATTGCTGCAACTGCAGTGTATCTCTATCAGTGCATATTACCATGCAATAGTGTGCATATAGTGTATGTTTAATGGATATGTGGAGGAGTTTCCATTTATTTTCATTGGTATCTCTCGTTGGTTCTCTTCAACACTTTGTCTGGTGAACACTTTGTTGAAAACAAGGGACCCATCCGGGCAGGAAATACTAAAGTCAGACCACTCTTGCTTCTCTCTCTATCTCTCTCTATCTCATCCTGATGGTGTGGTGTAGTGGCACTTAAACTCCCACTCAACTGGACTGTATTCACTATCATATGACTAGTGTATAAACAGATAAACTGTGGCCACAAACATTATGCACTACCAAAACAGATCAACTTCCTCTAAAAGTAGTAATGCTTTTCTGCAGTTCTCATGAGGTGTGGAGAGGCCAATTACTTTTTTTGTGCACTGGTTAAGCACATAATGGGAATAATTGTAACTGTTCTATAATGATCATACTGTACTTTTTAGGGTGCATAAAGTCAAAGTTGTCAGGATGTTACTGCTGTCCTGATATCATAAAGAACAAAAAATCTTTTATTTTAATGAAGCTTTGTTATTCTTTGAAAAAACTGTATTTTGTAACTTAATGCAACTCAAAAATGTAAAATATTTCTAAATATATATTTGCTTTATTTAAATAATTAATATTGAAAAAAAAGTCAAACATTTTGTCTTCCAAAGTCATGTGTGAAAGTCGTGTTCTAAAAAAAAATTGTTAAAATATTTATTATTTATATAAATTTCTAACATTTAGTGTATAAAAGTCTTGTTTAAATCTGTTCATCATATGAAGTGATCATATCGCTTCACAAGACTTTAATTGAATTTGTATGTTGGGATCTCTTCAGGTTTCATTAAAAATCTCGTAGTTTGTGTTTCAAAGATTGACCGATGTCTCATGGTTTTGGATTGATATGATGACAGAATTTCATTTTTGAGTGAACTATTCCTTTAAAGCACATTATTTAAACTCACTAGATGGAAATTGTTCTGAAAGCAGCAGAATGGATGGTATTTTTGTAGGAATTCTGTTCAGTTCTTGCTCTTGGCCCTGTTGAATTCAAACACTTCCGTTCTAGACTCGTGCAGTGCATCAGAGCAAAGCAAGTAGGTTTCAATTAAAGAACGTGGGAGTTTGGCAATTTATTGTTACTCTGGACCTTCTGCTTCACTTAACGTCACAGCGAAGCCTGCAGAAGATGCAAGTTTGTGTATGTGCAAGCTAGCTTGTTTGATGTCTGTGAGAATGTCAGACTTTTACAAGAGTGCCTTGATTTGTGCATCTTGTGTGCGGGCGTCTTCATGCTTGTGTAAGAGGCAGCGGATTCGATTGATTGAGAACTAAAAGCCCCACTGAGGAGCGCAGACAGCTGTGAGGAGGAAGTTAGCTCTGAGTGTGTGTGTGTGTGTGTGTGTGTGTGTGTGTGTGTGTGAAATGTGTGGGCCTTAATGTAGATGCATTATCACAAGCTCTGGTCCATTAATAATGACACATGTAATTTGCTGCCTCTCTAGTGCCCTTCTTCCTCATGCCCAAAATGGGATAAAAATCCATGATTGGTGCGTTGTGTAGAAAGCTGTTTGTCAAACTGTGGATATCCCAAATCTGCCACAAATAGGAGGATGGCATTGGCAAAGCTAAACGATTATGTTGGCCCCCGCTCCCCACACAAATGTACGTACTGCCCATTTACAGCTATTTAACTGGTGATCCCACTGGGACTTTAGTGTGTGCAGTGGAGACGTATCAAATGACTGTAAATCGAAACACATCAAACTGTGTGAACAATCCATTTGTTTTAATAAAGTCTGTAAACATGCTAATTTTAGCAGGATTCTTGAGAGATGTTCAACTGTCATATTTGAACTGTAAGAAGTACTTTTAGAAAATAAGAAATAAAAAAACTAAATAGTACTTGTAAATAAAGACACCAAACTATATACCAGAAAAGATCAATTAATAGCTTCACATTACTATAAGGTATGTTTACATGCACAAACGTTTAATCTGAATTAATCCAATTTGTTTTCAGATTTTGGAAGTTCTGCTTATATGAACCCTAAATCTGATTCACATACAGTATTACTTCCAAACAAAACTTGTTCAGAACTGGAGAAGGCTTGCAAATTAATGTCAGTGAGTATAATTGTCATTTGTGCCTTGATGACGTATAAAAAAAAGAACGATGACAAATATTTCAGAAGAGCTTTTTTAGAAAATATTTGGTTAATATTCAGTCTCCTTCACTGACAAGTTTGTAGTGTGTTAGATGTAATTAACCATACACATGTTCATAAGATGCAAAACTTAATGTAAATGTATGCATTACACATTGCTTATGTGCCTGATACGATAGATTGCAGTGTTTAGATGAAGATTGAGCCATCAGATTAGTTGGTTACATATAAATATAGCTATTAAATACTGCTCCTAATCATTTCTAACTAGTGATCTTACTATTTATTTTGCTTGAAATGTTTACATATCCATTGAAGTGAAAAAAAAGTGTAATAGCATATAATTATATAAGGACAAGAAACGTTTCTCCTTTTATTTACTTTGCTGTGCAGACATGTTGACAAGCAATAACAGACATCAGTCACAGCACTCATTCAGACTGAGAGAACGGATGGAGAAATGACAGAAAAACAGAAAAACCACATCTGGAGTTTTTTCCATGCTAGATGACGAGAAAGCTAAATATATGACATTTGCTATAATGTGTTTGTGTGATGTTTGTTATAAATGTAAAGTTAAAAGGTTTCTGTAATGGTTAGTAATAAAAAAAAATGAAATCTGAATTTGCCTTTTAAAATGTTAAATATAAGAAAAATACTAAAAATACATTGACTAGACTAGAGGTATAATATCAGTATCATTATCAGCAATACTGACTTTGATATATCGAAAAGGAAATAAGTGGTATCAACCTTACCTTATTTTTAATATCAGTATCAATATCAGCAATACTGACTTTGATATATCGAAAAGGAAATAAGTGGTATCAACGTGTGCGAATCCTTTCATTTCAGCTGCATCTGCTTGTGTGAGAGAAAGTGTGCATGCGTGCCACTAGCAAGCATCTGTTCTTGTGTGTGTATGTACTGTACCTATGTTGGGGATAAAGTGCATGAAAGGGCACAGGTGCGGTTGAGTCAGCCTTTTAGACTTAAATTTCTGAAGCCATTCGGTTTCTCCTGCTTTCTTCTCGGTCTGGCAGAAATGCTAAGTGTGATTCGTTGCCCATGGACAGAGCTGTAAAACCAGCTGGGCTCCTAGTCAAGGTTGATTGGATTGCAAATAGCACTGAGCGGAAGGTTCGGCCTACATCAGTGGCTGTCACCGCTAATGACCTCTGCTTTGGGCCTGAATTAATTCAAGCCTGTGACAGTGGCTGTTTAGTGTGTATATATGAACATGAGATTTATATTCTTAAAATCAGCTTCACCTAATCATTCTCAGAACAAGAATCCTGATTTTTTTGTTATCATGTTGCCATGCAGTTGCTCAGTTGCTAGTGTTCTCAGTGGCTGTTAGCTTGTGGTTGGTCAACATGTTGTTATGGTTGCTAGGGTGTTCTGCATGGGGCCAGTTGCATAAACTGCTTAGACTAGTCTTAAAAAGTTAGTCATCTAATTTTTTTTTTCTAATCATGACTTCAGTTCCATTACAAAAAGATAAATTCGTCTTATTTGAATATGAAAAGTAAGACTGATTACCCCTTGTCTATTGCTAGTTGGTGAAACTAGTTCTTTAGGCACAGTCTTAACATAGTGACTATGTTTATGCAACTGGCCCCTGTGAATGTTAGCTGGGGAGTTGCTAGGTGGTTGCTAGGGCGTTATTAGTTGAGTCTTATTGGCCAAAGCTTAAAGCCCACCTTTGGGTCACATTTTGGTTGTTAACGTTGCTGGGCATTTGCTAAAGTATTCTTAGTGGTTGTTGGCATGTTGCTATATAGCCTGCTATTTTTTATTTTGACAGGTGACTTTTATTCTTCAGTAGAATAGTAAAGAAGATTTTTAGTGTTATTTTTTATTTTGACAGGTGACTTTTATTCTTCAGTGAAATGGTGAAGAAGATTTTTAGCTCATGTGTGAACTATCCCTTTAAGCACACAGTCTTGTACCTTTTCCCTTTCATCTGATTTCTGAATTTGCAATGTTGTGATACACCTCATAGCTGATTGGTTTGGTTTATGGCTTACAACTCTTCAGCAAAGACTTTAAAAAATCCCTATAAAAAATACACAGGAAAAATACTTCCAGAACCAAGGCCACTGGAAATGTGGGCAGACACTGTTGCACTCAATAGTAATAGGCACTGTTGTACTAGTAATTACATCACTAGAAACAGTGACATTTCTTAAGCAAACATCACAAATGACTTCATGTCCATTATCACATCACATGAAGAGCTCATTACAAGTCTTATAACAGCTGTTACATCATTAACATGCTAGTAGGAATTCTAGGTGTTGCCACTATGATAATCTCTGTTCTTTGTGAATGCTGAAGTTCGAGAACAGCAGCTTGGTGAACAAGCGCAGAGAGAAATGTATGGGAGGAGTTTCCGTGTCGCTCCTCAGCAAGTGTAGCTGATGTTACTATGTATGGCTGCAGCTTAGCACGGCTTTATTCGATCACCTGCATGTGTCCTGGAACACAACGACTCTCTCCAGACCGCATTTACCTGATACGTGTGGAAAGGGTACAGATCTGGCCTCTTGTACTTAAACCTGGCCACTGATACTAATGCAGATTTTGCATGCCGACATAATTCTCTCACACACTCATACACACATGCTGGCTTTCACACGCTTGTGTAGTGAGTGTAAGTAATCTCCCCTGCTGTTACAGGCAGTGACTCATCATAAACACTCATGTGGCTGGCCTTGCTGGAGTACACTGTCCTGCTCAACCGCACACACAAACACACAGTAGTAACGAGAAATGAAAGCACAGCCTTCTGACTTACAAGCACACACATGCTCTACTACATGCTTTTGTAGCAATTGTGGTTAACAATAGTGTAAAATGCTGCCATAGGCAATATAGGCGGTCTCCAAGAGTGAAATCGCTTTCTGGTGTGGTTTAGGGATCATGCTACAGTATACAAATCAAATACATTTATTTATTTATTTGTGGTTTATATTCATTTCTTTTTTTTTTTTCAGTTTTTTCTTTTTTTATTATTTTATAATTTATTGATCATTTTATTGGATGTAAGTTGATTATAGAATAATTTTTCATTTTATTTAATTTTTTTATTTCATT
Organism: Cyprinus carpio; assembly: GCF_018340385.1. Taxonomy (NCBI): domain Eukaryota; kingdom Metazoa; phylum Chordata; class Actinopteri; order Cypriniformes; family Cyprinidae; genus Cyprinus; species Cyprinus carpio. Next base: position 18,338,101 of record NC_056590.1, read on the forward strand.
TTATTTTTTGATCATGTTTGTAGATTATGGAGATTATGGAGATTTTATTTCTATTTAGTTTTATTGTTGTATTAGTTTGAATTTATTTAATTTTGTATTTTGTTTTCTAAACATAGGTAGAGACTACATGGCACATTTTCATTTCTGCTTAATTTTACTATTGTATTATTTTTAAATTTAATTTAATTATTGTATTTTATAAAAATGTGTAGACTATATAGGTATTTTTTATTTTATTTTATAAGTGAGTATAAAATATATACATTCATATAATCTAGATTTTTTTTTGTTTCTGTTTAATTTTAATTATGTATTTTAATTTTTAAATGGGTAAAGATAACCCAGGTATTTTTATAAATATACTGTTTTATTATATTTCATTTATTTAAATTATTATTATTACTATTTTAATTTTAGAAATGTATGTATAGACTACATAATTCATAATTTATTTTATTTGTTTTGTTTGGTGGAAAATTCATATTAGTTTTGCTTTTTTTTTTTCACCTGATGTTGCCAAGGGCTGCGAGTCAGGACCACTACTGCGATAGTGATGCACAAACTTGTTTGCTCACATGTATGCATAGACACACACACTAAAGCAAGCGAACTGGCTACCCACAGCAGAAAAACCACACGGCATATGTAAATGAGATGTGAGGGAAGTGTGCGTGCACGGCTCCCATGCAAATGTAATGGAGACCTCAAAGACAGAGGTTATAAATAGACTCGCAGCGTGCGGTTGCATCAATGAACACCACATCGCTCTTAAAGCGACACACACGACCCATTCTCATGCAAACGTGCATACTTCAGGGCACTCGAAAGAGGAATTTGGAGTTCACACAAATGAATGCTCAAAGCGACATGTAGCCCATTAAACATGGATCTGTGACGTCCGTCTGCAAAGATTTTGTATTTGTGTACAGTTTGTTCAAAATAGACACACACTCTTATTCTACTGTATGACAGAAAGCCTTTAAAGAGAAGGAGTAGAATTTTGGGGAAAAGAAAGGAAATAAGGAACAAGATGTCATTACGGGAATAGCACAAATAATGGATGAGAGTTTGTCAAGTATGCAGTGTAAGGTAAGAATTACATACCCACTAGTCTGTTCTCCTCACGGCGCCAGGCTGTGGGACTCCCTTAAAACTGCTTGTAAAAATGTCATATTTAAACATCACACTGTGAAAGGTTGCTTTGCTAAACCTGTATTCTCATTTACGTGTACCTTCTCTCTTTTTTTCGCACGTTTACACTCACTTCATGACCTGGAGGTGTTTAATCAGATTTTGTGCTGTTTCCCATATTGTAGTGATCTCAAGAAACCACCCACCTACCCACCAATTGCAAAACATTTGCATACAAACTCCATTTGCTGTTGCACACAGTGCAGAACTTCATGTTATAACATGTCTAAGCCAGGCATGGAGCTTTTTGTCCAGATGACTGCACGGGGTGGTCTTGGTAGACCTAAACCTACCCAACTGTCCAGCCCATCCTGAGGCGTCCTGTGGCCAACTTTATAGACCTATTACAAAGCTAGAGCATTTGAGTGGCATGATTTTGTCATTCTCTTGTGCTGTGTCTGGAATCACCCCCTATACCCTTGTATAGTGCACCATTTGAGGAAACAGCCATTTGTAGTGGTCATTATCAAATGTGCTCATTCAATCCCCTAATGCACTGCAATAATGAGCGTACAACGGATGTACATTCAACAGCTGAACGTTTTCTTTCTCTCATTCAGTGAACTACATTAATGGAGCAATTATGGTGGTTATTTCTAAAACACCAAAAAAAAAATGTTCTTTGCAGGATTCAGCGAAAGATTATAAACTAAAAATGAATCCCAAATTTATAAGTACAGATGTTAAAAAAGCCTTTTTAAAAAGCATGTGTTCCCTTTAATGCATATTGCTACATTTAATGAATAAATGTACACAGTTTAATGCAGCTAAGAGATTCCATGAATGCATTTACACCACAGTTAGAATTGCATAAATAATGTTGAGATTAATGTTTTAAATATGAACTATACACATATGAAATGTTGGGAAAAAAATGATATTAGTGAATCAAGTTACTGTCTTTATAAATGGGTCACTGAATCACTGACCCACCCAATTTATACAAAAAAATGCTGAATCATTTAGCAACACAACTGTAATGTTTGGAGAGACCAGTGGTTCTGTTGTGACTTTTTTTTAGAGTTTGTTGGTGGAATGGAGCAAAAACAGCTGATATTGACAATATATTGTCTCTAAAATGCTAATCACGTCATATTAACTTAAATATAGTCTATTCTTTTGTTTATTTATGAAAGGCTATTATTACCAGGCTTCGCTTATAGGCGTTGGACTGTCAAAACAGGACTGTCTGACCTAAAACCAGACAGATGGCCGCCTGTGTGTAATGTATTGCATTATAATTTATAGGATGATTTGTGTGTGTTATTGTTTCTCAGTTTATGGATCAGTAGATTATATTAGTTGATAAAGAATGCAATCTCATTGATTCAAAATCCTAAATCACATCACATTTCTTTTTCACATTAGATGTGGACCGACAACTGTCGTGCCTGGTTAGGACACATCTTCACAGCGAGGTGGTTTACAGCCTGTTGTCAGGCTCAGCGCCGTTTGTTCAAATGCAGACTGAAACCATATGGTAGCCCAACCACGTGCAGATTTTATACCTCAGGTTTCTTCCATGGTGATTTCCACTGTGCCATATGCAACATATAATAATAATGTTGTGCAAATCTTGAGCTCTGATTTGATAATCCTTCACTTCATCACACTGAGACACTCCTGTTGACTACAGATGAGAGTAATTCTTAGTGTAATACTTGTGTAAATATTCTCACTGATCCTAGAACTGTCCTCGTTTTCCCCTCAAATCACTTTAATGTGAAATACAGCACCATCTGGTGTCTAAAAACAGTAATGCATTATCATTCTTGTGTAATCTTTTTCATACAGTGTGTGTATTGAAAGACAGTCAGTTATATATAGAATATCTTTCCTTTGAGTTTAATATCCTTTACGTAATCTAACTGTATGGCGTTGAGGCCTTGTATACTATTAATTATGTATGAATGAGTTTTTCAGTGTCAGCACAAAGCTAGTTTGGTCTGCTTTCAGGCTCGTCTCACAGTAGGGGGTCCGAAGGAGCGGCGGTCCCAAACGCACTTTGGAGGAGTCATCAGGGCTTTGAACATTTCAAGACTCTCCCATCCCTCTCCCACGTTCTTGTTTTTCACTCTCTTTCTCTTTTATTTTCTCCTTTTTTGCTGTTGTATCTATTCATCTGCATTGGTATATCTGCAGCTTTGATTATTTTTCATAGACATGATGTTTTTTTCTGTCTGTGAGCTTGTGTGAGGCTCAATTGCTGAGGTTAAACTGAAGGTGTTGTAAAGTGAAAAGCTATGCATGTGAAGTGTGTTGGTGCTTAATTCATATGCTTGTCCTCTCTAACTGTGGATAAATAGACCAGAGCAAATTCAAAGTCACAAAGCTCTGTTTGTCTGAACCATCTCATCCAATGGCAAACATTTCTGTAAATGCTGTGGTCAGAATGGGCATGTTGAGAATGACGCAGCGTCTGCACATGAAGGAAATTTCCAGAGTTTGATATGTACAGTAATTGAACCTAAAGCTCAAAATGAAACATTGTAGTATGCTTTTAGCCATATTTGACACTCATGCAATAATTAAGACTCACCTGGGTGGATAAAAGAAAAAAAATTAAGAACAGTAAACCTTTTTTTACATTATAAATCTGAGTTATGCACATTAGTACACTGAAAAAAAAGAAAATAATTTAATTTAAAAACCATTTTCAATCAGGAATTGCTATTAAATTTAGGAAGTGATTGCCCTCAGCACTGACAGAGAGATGCAGACAGAGAATGAGAGAAGTTCAAATGAATGAGGTCAGCCTGGGGTACGACACGGTAACCTGAGAGAAGTACCTGCCCCTCACACTATCTATTACTGCTGCGTTTGTCCCAGCTGAGCACAGCAGGAGAAACACAGGAAGCACAAAGCTATCTCTCCATCAGTCCCTCACAATGACCCAAAGACGGCCCTGAATGAACCTGTCATGGATTGAGTTTTACTACTTTGAGTGTGACCAGGAGCTTTGAGAGGCTTTTTAGGCGTGTGTGTGTGTGTGTGTGTGTGTGTGTGTGTGTGTGTGTGTGTGTGTGTGTGTGTGTGTGTGTGAGTGTAGAAGAGATATCCACTTCCCTTTCTCCTGTTGTACCTCTCCAGTAATTTCACACAAAGGGAACGTATTGAATGGTGATTGTAGGTTGAGTGACAGGCTTTGTGATTGATAATGACACGATTGTGCTTGTCATGATTTATTTGTGACTATATCTACAGCAGAGGTATCAATGTTCAACTACCCTGCACTGCATGTCTGCTGAATCCCTTAACAAATGTCTAATTATTAATCAGAATTGATTGATTAAAAAATTATCTAAGTTTTTTATTTTGTTGTAAAGTTGCATGATAGAGCAAACCTTGTGATATGGTATGCAGTGGATGTAAAATAATTAGCACTGCAAAAATAGCCCAATTAAGTTTTACTTTTTTTTATCAGATATTTATGCTTTAATATAAATCATAATCTTAAATCTACACTACTTTTCATTAGTTTGGGGTTGGTAAGATTTGATTAATGTTTTTAAAGAAGTCAAAGTTGCATTTATTTGATCAAATATATAGTAAACCAGTAATATTGTGAAATATAATTACTATTCAGAATAACAGTTTGCTATTTTAAGTTTTTTTTTTTTTTTTACTTAGAATTTTATCTTTGTAATGGCAAAGTTTGGCCAATTTTTTAACAGTAGTTTAGGTGTAAATATTAATTCCTGATTTGAAATGTTAAATGAGATTTATGTTAAAACCATAAAAATATGCAAATGGTGTATAGTCTATAACTTGATTAAAAACAGATTAGACTGAAGTTTATTGGCTTTCATATTTTAGTATATTTCTTTGAAAGTCTTCTTACATTGTACATATTTTTTTTTCTATATGAAAATGAATCTTTTTTTTTTTTTTTTTTTAAATATAATAATAAAAATATTGTTGTAGTAATAAAGCCTTTAAGCATTTGTTATTTTGGGATATTTAAATGTGGCAAAATTGAGCAGTTTTTTTTTTTCTCTAAATCTGACAAAAGATTTTTGAGGCACATTCGGCACCCTATAATATGGTATTTTAAAACACACACTTCAAGGCACATTATTAATTAATATTATAGTGTATGAGCCAAAGCCGTCTTCCATTAATATTATACCGAGACATCCATCCTCCGGTATGAGTCACTGGTTTTCTGCACTTGTTTCGTGTATAAATATTGCTTTTTCCCTGGCTGAATAAGCTATTCCTGTCTCATTATGTTAAATGGTGGAATGAATAGACTGTAATATTGCTGTGTAAACAGGGAGCATCCCTCAGCATCGAGACCGTGTAAAGTCATTTCTCATCATTACAAACGCAGCCACTCGCTGTACGGCTGCTTGCACTTTTTGGCATATATATGTGTATTTGGGGAGTGGATTCTCATTGGATGGCTCCAGCAATCTGGCATTAGCTGAGATGAAATCGTTGCTGCTTGTCTATTGATCAGTGAAATAACTGAGCTGCTGTAGTAATGATGTCACCTGCCTCTCAGCTCTGACCTTGAATGAAGTGAGCGACTGAGCATGCTCACTGATTGCGCTGCTGTGTGAGTGTGTGTGTGTTTGCACGTGCTGGATTCTGTAGGTTGAAAGAAGGAAAGCTTTCAACCCGCTGTCCTCTAATGCACACACACACACCTGCTGCTGAATTCCTTTGAGGCACTCCATCTTGTTTCCTCTCTGTCCGGTGAGAAAAGAGAGATGGTGTCTGCCATGCCACTTCCATCTGTGGAAGAAAAGCACCATGATTACTCTGTGTGCAAAGCATATGGTGCACCTTATGACAGCCTTGACACCTTCATGCATCATTATGTGTACATCTAAATGGCTTGATTTGACATAAAAATGTCTTTGTATAAATTTTATGAGTGCACAGGTTTATAGGAATAGTTCATCCTAGATTCTGTCGTCATTTACTCTCGATCATTTACTCCTGACTTCAGTGGAATACAAAGAATTTTTGAAAACTATACTAGTTATTTTTTTCCATGCAAGCATTCAAAAGTCTGGGGTCAGTACAATTTTTTTTAAATTCATTAATGAATGAATGAACGTGTGACATTTATAATGATTTAAAATATTTTAATTTCAAATAAATACTGTTATTTTTAGCTTACTTTATGATAATCCTGGTTAAAAAAAATCATTAATTCAATTCAACAGTAATAAGAAATGTTTCTTGAGCAGTAAATCAGCCTATTAAAATGATTTCTGATGGATCATGTGACACTGGAGTAATGACTGCTGAAAATTCAGCTTTGCATCGCATTTAATAATAAATTAATAATTTTAAAATAAATTAATAAATCAATATAAATTATTTAATGTCAATTATTAGCCTACAATCAATTAAAGCAGAAATCAGTTGTTTTAAATTGTAATAATATTTCACAGTATCACTGTTTTTACAGTATTTTTCATCAAATAAATGCAGCCTTAGTGAGCATAAAAAACTTCTTTCAAGAACATTAAAAAAATCTTTCTGGCAAACTTTTGAACTGTAGTGTACATAAATGAATGGGAACCTAAGCTCTCAAGCTTCAAAAAGGTTGCAAATGCTCATAAAATTTATCATAAAAGTTTCCATGCATCTTATAAGGGAATAAAGTTTTAAATTTCATTCTGGTAAAATATTTGCATCTCTTGCATCAGTTCGGGTTTATAAGTCATACAAACAATCTTTCCAATCTGCTTATGCTGAGTCATCTGTTGTGACTCACTTATATCTGAGGCTAAAATGTATTAAAACATAAGTTTTAAATTTTTTAATTTGTTTGATTTACATGGTCAATATTTCTGATATTAAGCCACCAAAATGTGAATTATAAAACTTTCACAGTGCACCCACTATTGGCAGCTGTGGGAAAAAGTTCATTCTATTCCCTCCACACACAGATGTGGCCAGCTGGGTCCGGCAGTTTATAAGGAAGTATGGAGGTATTTCAGACACTTATCAGACAATTAAAGCCCTTTGCAAAGGGGCCGTTCACCCCTAAACCTTCCTGAATCCTCTTGAACTATCTTCCCCCATCATCCTCTCTGTTCTTCACTCTGTCTCTTTCCCTGCTGACCGAGCTCCGCTACAAGGATGGTATTGGCTTACTGCTTGTCCTATATCTGCTCATGGGAACCTTACACGCTGCACTGTGTTGTGCAACGCACACATACACTACTCTACTCTAAAATGGACTTTGTGGAGCAGACTTGATGAAAATACAAACTTGTTTTAAGAACTATAAACAGGTACAGGGGATAGGGATCTTTTTGTGTATGCATGCATGCCTGAGTATGTTGCATTGCTGGCAATATTAAATATCTAAGATAAGTCTGAATTAATTATTTTCCTTCAATCTGATTTGAAATTTCCCATGTGATGTTAATGGGATGCAATCAGGGCAACACAGCATTAGAATAAGAGCTAAAACTTAATATGATGAATGTGATACCAAGACAGTTTCATTTTGAACCCTCTAAATCTGTAGGTATAAATAACTATGTTTTCTAAAGTGCAAAATTCACAGACACAGTGCTAGGGTGTTGTGGGTGGTTGCTATGTAGTTTCTAAGGTGTTCTGAGCTGTTAATTGATTGTGTTGTGGTTGATAGGGTGTTCTGGGTTGTCCCTGCTTTGTGATGTGGTTGTTAGGGTGTTCTGGATGGTTGCCAGGGTGTTGCTGAGGTATTCTGATGGGTTGTTAATGTGGTTGTTTTGTGTGGTTATTTGGAAGTGTTTGATTTAGAGTTTTGGGTTTACCTTCACCTTCAACAGTCTGATCACCTACTGTATCTTTAACAAACCACATGACTTGAGGTTTTATTAATGTCTGTAGCACAAATAATGCAATATGAGATGCTTAGTGATGTTTAATATACAGGCTTGTTGCTGAAATGTGCACTTTCAGTAAAGTGCAAACAGCAGGTATACGTTCATTTCTGCTGATCTGATCTGATCCCTATCAGATTCTAAGAAAAATCTGGTGAGTGATAACAGAGAAGATACAGCAACTTCATTTCATTTCTGCTCGTGGCAAAAAATGTGGAATTGAAAAAATTAGTTTCCACTTAGTGTCACTTCCTATATCTATTTCTGGTCTTTGTTTTAGGTTTGGTTATAAATGTTAAGTCTCAGAGACCCAGATGTACTTTGATACTCTCGATAGAGAATGAAACATTGCCGGCCTGAGGTGCAAAGATATTTCACAAAGGTTTGAAAGGACTTCTGTGGGAAAATGATAACAAAAAATTCTCATTCCAGTATGTCTGTTCATCTGTTAGGCAGTATGTCACCTCTGAAACACATTGTACAAAGTAAGCAATATGTCATTTTTTAGAAGTATGATACGTTCCACAATGGTACAGTAGAAATTACATGTGTTAGTTAAACCAAACCAAATAAGTTAAGGTTTGTCTGACAATTGCAACAGTAGTAGATGCTGTAAGTATGCCATCTTGTTCTTTTTTTTTTTATTATACACATACATGTCACCTTAAACACTGACCTGAGTGATCCTGGCAGTCTTGTTTACCCAACACCACAGCCTCAGATAGGCCTCCTAGAGCTAAAGCTGATTGTAACTTTGAGGGAAGTCACATTCAAGGAAATGTTTAAATGATGCTGGCAGTGTGAGGTGTGTCTCATAAAAAGACTGAGCTTGCAGTATTGCCCCATTGCTGTTTATGACTTGTGGCCACAGCCACAAGCATGTGACACATGAAAGAAGAAAAAGGCATTGAAGTGACAGTAATAGTGTTTGAATATATCTTTTTCACATAGATCTGATATAACCATGCAGCCACAGGATTTTGTCTTAACCTCTGATTTCTGGAAATTCGAAATAGATTTACTGGAATTAGTATCATGCTTGGTTACCTATTGATGAACAGCACCTGGTGTAATAATTTTCTCACTGTAGTAATGCAGATCTCCTCATAACTCTTGATCATTCAAGGTGTGCTCGTAGCAGCGCTCTGAAGCTCATCTGAGTTGTGGAATAGAGACATTTTGAGGTAGGATATTTTAGCTGTCGAATCTGCAGTACAGTATGTTTAATGTTAGTGCAATGTTATTGACAATTAACCGCATCTAGATTCTCTTTAAATCCGTTTGTTTTAGTGAATACTAGTACTACAACGATAATTCCACCACAACAGTCTCAGTTATGTTCCAAAACATGATTAGATTCTAGCAAAAAGTTGTCTGTCTGACCTAAAAATGAAAATGTGGGATGCCACACAGTAACAGCTGGACAAAACATATGTGATGTTTATACAGTTTTGTTTAGTGGGAAAGTTTTGGACCAATGTGTGTTTTTTTTTTTTTATTATTATTATTATTATTATTAAGTAGGACATAGGGCTGCTATAAAAGCATTACAAAAGAGTTACAGAAAACACTGAAAATATGTACAAATTTGTGCCAATATTTTAAATTGTGTGGGGAAAAATTTACATTTTATTAATAGTGTCTATTGTACACCAATGGCAAACTTTGCACAGTGCATTACAGGCATGCATACATTGCTGCATACTATACTGAACATAGTATGTTTGAGTTTTATTGTAGTGTGCTATTCTAAACATGCAGTAGCCAAATGTTTATCTTTTTAAAAAATAACACACACTTATGAAACATCTACAATAAGACCACATATGATGTACTGTATGTAGTTCAGAGCTTCTCAAGCACAGAGGAAATTGGAAGACAGAGTAAAGTGGTATGTTTTGATACCATAGCATGGCCTGTATGTCTACATATAATGTTGTGTTGACTGTCTTTAGCACTTATGTCTTGGTTTTCTCCTCTGTTGCATTTAGGTTTCTCTCTCGTTCTCTCCCTCGTTCACATGTTCACACATCCCACTATCTGTCCTTGGTCTCAGACTCCTGTAGCACTAATGGCTGTTGTCACAATTTTACTGCACCCACCCACTGTGACCATCTGTCTGGTCTCTCTCTCTCTCTCTCTCTCTCTCTCTCTCTCTCTCTCTCTCTCTCTCTCTCTCTCTCTCTCTCTCTCTCTCTCTCTCTCTCTCTCATCAGTGATGCTTTATCAGCAGGTCTGCCAAAATACAATGTTGCCAAAGCAATACAGAGGATAATTAATCTGCAGAATTGGACGATATAGCAGAAGTGTGTACTTGTTAATCACCACAAAGAAAAAGTAGTGTTGTAAAAAGTGCCGATGTCTGTACCAGTCGGTACTAAAATTTAAAAAAAATGTGATGATACCAGAATTTCCCGCTAGCATTTTGAGCGCTGTTGTGCGGATTCTCAAACACCTCTGATTGGCCATTGTGTTCTCATACTCAGAATGATCGAGAGATTAGCGGGAAATATGGTATCATAACATTTTTACAATTTTAGTGCCGACACTACCGCAAAGAAAGCACAAAATGACATTGATATGAAACGATGAACTTCCTCATTCGCATCACAACTCAAGCCATAAAACCTGCCTCCTTGGTGCAGCTAGGGCAAAAAAGTGTGAAGAAAGACTAAATTTGAAAATGCATGTAAATAATAAAAGTATAGAATTATATAATTATTTTTGTATTTTTTTGTTTGTTCTTATTGTAATTATTATTATTATTATTTTTAATTAACTTTACATTTAGTAGTTGTAGTAGTGGTAGTATGTGTTGACAAAGTGGAGAGAAAGATTGTAAATTTGAAATGCACATATCTGCTAAAAGTGATTTTGGTCAGCATTCAGGTTTAAACTACCGTGTACAGTAGATAATCTCAAAGCTAGCTACCACACATGGACTGAAAGCCATGTCTAGTTAAATATAATCCATCTTAAAAAAAAAAAAAAAAAAACATCTTGAGACCCCTACTTTTTTCCCATTCATTAGAGCATTATCTGGTACTTTTTGGATGTTTGTGATTGCTAAGAAATGCTAGAAATTTGGCTGAGGTGAACCTGAAATTGGCCTTTTATACTAGGTTTCCAGTTGCGAGAGATTAGTTGATTAGTCAACTTTTACAAATATTTTTGCACATCCCTAGTTGCAACACAAATGCTACATAAGCAGAGGGCATGTCACTTGGAAATAGATTGCTGCTATCTAATCCTCTGAAGGCAACAGTTTGTTTCTCACGTAATGCCCCAGAGATAAATGATACACGGCTTCCTTGCTGCAATCTGCAATCTGTGCTGCGGAGTCCTCCTCCTGAATACTGATCTAAGATCTGTGCTTCTGGGAGTTGAGGGATGTGATGTCATTCCCGCTTTATGCCTTATGGAATACCGCAGGTGGTTACTGAAAGAAACCAAACAAAGTCTAGCAGCAGCTACGGTACGTTCTGCGTGCTTGCGAGCTCGATGCTGATCTCAGAGCAGAGCAGCTCTAATGAGGACCGTCTTTATTTAAAGAGCACACTCACTGTACACCCACACCTCCGCCTTTGTGTTGTCTTGTTACTCGGTTTCCATAGCGGTCCGTTCTGTGTTGTGAGCGTCTGAAGGGAGTGGACCCTGCAAGATGACATAGAGTTGCAGTAGTATGAGAGTGACTACTTGACTAAATGCACCTGAGAGCATCTGTATGGATCATGTTTGCTCAGCACTTAGTTCACGGCCTCGGGACAGGACGGGAATTCAAGGGTAGGAAGGTGTCTTGTTTGTGACTGTACAGACTGCTGGCTCTGTATTACTGAGTAATATGTGTGTGTTTGTGTGTGTGTGTGTGTCTGCAGGCTGTGCTGGAGGCCTGCACTGAGACTACGAGTCGCGTTGGGATTGTAATGACTTAAGTGGGTCGCAACACTCGATGAAACACTGGAGGCAACTGAATGAGGTATGAAAACAGGACACACACACACACACACACACACACACACACACACACACACACACACACACACACACACACACACACACACACACGTATGCCTTTTGAAAGCAGTGACCTTTAATTCTGCATTTTACTACTCTTGCCGCCCAGGCATTATCTGGAGCGCAATTGTAAAAATAACTCTTGCTTAAGCTGTGTCCTACTCACCCGTCAAATCAGGCCCTGATTGGTGGAGCAATAATACAGGTCTGCCTAGCAACAGAGCTGTTTACCAAACAACACAGCTGGGGCTGAAAGCTGCGCTTTCACGTAAAACACCTCCAGGAAAAAGCTAGTTAGCAAAAGCCGCTTGGGACAACACTGCTTTAATGATTCATGCTTGAAGCACGGTCGGTCGCAGGTGTACTGTAACATGCAGGTTTACTGTAGAATGCCCACACACTGCCATGTGCACGTGCAGTGGATTCGTAGATGACGGTTAAGCATCTAATTAACAAATAATACATGTGTTCATATGAGATATGTGTGTATGTGAACAGGCCTATGTTCTCAAGTATAGGCACAGTCTACTCTGGTTTAGGTGCATTGCATTAATGGCATTTATGTGCATGAAATTATTTTTTTCTGTTACTTTTGTACTTTTTTTTTCTGATCTGTGAATGAATCCCTTAAGTGCCCCCTGCTGGTGTAATATACACTGTGGCGCAAAGGATTTGAAGTATCATTTTGAAATGGTAGTGCTTTTGTTTTTATATTTATATATAACATATACACATTTATATACACATATACACAGAGAAAAATGTAAATATGAAATGCATATATCTGCTAAAAGTATACCAGAAATTATATATTATTAAATTATTTATAATTAAATATAGAAATTAAATAATTTTAAATATTTAAATTTTTAATTCATTTTGCAAGTATTATTATTTTTATAATTTTGTGTTAAGAAAGTGGAGAGAAAGGCTGTAAAATTAAAATTAATATATCTGCTAAAGTTATATTATAAATTATATATACTATATATATGTTTGTATTTCTTATTGGTATTAGTATTATTATAGTAGTATTATAATTTTTTTTAAGTGTAGCGAAAAACTGTAAATTTGAAATACATATATCACATTTTGTTTAATGTTTAGGTGTAAGCTACCCCTAGAACCATGCACAAGCAGGCAGACATCTTTTTTGCCCATTGCTTTACATTTAAGCCTTCACATAAACAGAAAGTTTGAGGATTTTGGCCAAGTTATGATACAGTGGATAGAATTCTGGGTACTATCATCATCATGTTTTACAAAAATCTGTGGAGGTCATGCAGCTTGAGTTAAAAAATACCAATTTGTGTTAATTTTTCAGTTCAGTTTTTTTGCTTCAAGTGATTGGCTTATAATAGAATAAAAAGTTGTATTAAATTAGTCCATTAATCAGTGACAAGGCTGATGGTAGATATTGAAACTGACACAAGGGCAATTACCAAAATGTATCAGCAGCAGATGCAGTTATAGTCTAACACTGGCCGAATATGAGGTGATTAATTAACCTGGCCAATATATCGGTGCATGACTACTCAAAAACTCAGGGAAGTAGAGACAAATTGTCACACAGGCAGCGTTAGCTCGCGGGCGGGCAGGCGTATGAAAGACTTTATAAGAGCTTATTTTGAGGGTAATTAATGGAGTCGTATGAAAATTAGTACTTTTCTGTCTGTTTTTCTCTATGTCTCGCTCACTCTGTTTTTCATCTCTGACAGCTCTACTATGCCGATGGCTCCTCTAACCAATCATGGGCTTTTAGAGTAAAAGCTCTCCTCCAGTTAAAGGTCACTGGCCTCTTAGTGTGCGTGGTGAAGCATAGCAATTCATCACACTCATGCTGCTGCGCTTCCTAATGCGTTCTGAATGTCCTAATCTCTGTTAAGTGTTAATATGGCAAAGGTGGGGTTCGGCAATGTGTTTTTCCTGTTGGTTAGTTCTCAAAAGACTTATTTCTTTTTAAATGAGCCCAAATGGATGACAAATTGATGTTGTGAGTGCACTGGAATGCATCAAAGTCCATTATGTGTCATTATAAAAAATATGAAAAATCTGCTAGATCAAAGCGTGATGTGCTTATGAAAACATTAAAAGGATAGTCGATACTGATCCCAATGCCATTCCAAACTTATATGTACTGTATTTCTTCTCTTTGGACCCTATTGACTTTCATTGTATGGACAAAAAAAGTCAAATTTTTCAAAATAGCTTCTTTTATGTTCCACAGAAGAAAGTCAGTCATACAGGTTTGGAACGACAAGAGAGTACATAAAGGATTTTGGGTGAACTTTCCCTTTAAGCTAGTCATCTTCATTTCCCTGCACAAATAAGGGCTTTCGCAGTGATGCCATTTTTGGTTCCCCAAAAAAACTTTCAGTGAACAGTTTTTTAGCATGAAGAGCACTGCAATAATCTAAAGAACCTTGTTTCCACTATTAAGAGGCTTTGGTTGTCATTTTAATGTTTTCTTGTCAGGAGTGTGTCTTGCACACATGACCCTTTTGAAGTTCAGGTGCTGCAGAACCCAGCCTTGTGTTTGCATAGTGTGTGTGTGAGTGAGTTTGGTGAGTGTGCGAGGACAGCAGCGCTATTCTTGGCTGTTGGGGGAAGTCTTGGCTCCCGGGCACATGGGAAAAGTGTTCTTGGCAGGAGTAGCAGTGGCATTCCATTGTGCCTGCCTGGGTCCCTCTCCCCCTCAGCACTTAAAACTGTGTCCTTTCACACCGTGATCTCAGCGGAGCACTTTCTAGAAAGAGGGAGAATAAATAAATTACTAGCATAAACACAAAATCACCTCGGAATCCAACCATCCACACAGGCATACCAGTTCACACACTTTTCACTTCTTAATTTCAGTCATTCATAAGCAAACATGTTTCATACTTCTATTTTTCCATATTCCTCTTTTGAACAGTTTTTGAATGGCAGTTCAAGAGATTCAGATTAACACAAACCGCATTCACTGCTGTCATAAACATGTCTCTCAGCACATTGGCCCTTATTCGCTGAAGCCCTTTAAGAAGGTCAGAGCAATAAACATTCAGCTCTCCGACATGCTGTGATTTTGCTCTCCCAGAAATGATCTTGAAATTCATTTGACCTTTGACCTAACGGTGGGAATCAGCAGGCGTCTGGCAATAAAATGAAGGAATATTGCGATATTGACCGACTGACTGAGTGTTTTGCAGGTGTAGTTTATGTAGTCTAGGTCATATTTTGTACTTCAAACTGGTCTAGGGGACGTGTGTGTGTGTGTTAATTTTTTATCAGCTGCCATGTGCATCATGCATAATCTGCATCTGCTGCATGTGTTTGTCAAGATCTGTGATATTCAGCATCTTCTTACCTTCTCGCCCATATTTGCTTTCATTGTTTGCAGAAAACACCTGAATCCTTACAAATGCATAACCATCCAGCCTAAAAATGTTCTGTCACTTTAGCCTTAATTGTGTGAAAAATTCAGTTTTTTTTAAGGCTTAATGACGTTATTAGGGTTTTTATTCATTCATTCATTCATTTTTGCAGTTAGATTGTCGTTGATGTCATCTAACGCTCACTTAAACTAACTTTAAACAAACTAACTTTAGCCTTAATGTTACTTTGATACTCAACAATACACTATTGCTTGCTCTAATAATACATTAATTCTTAATCCACACACATTCTCATGTTTATCCTTTATCCAAACAAATGTTTAAATGGGACTTGAGAGCACAAATGTTTGCTTTTGCTTTTTTAATCACCGAAGTGGTATATTTAACCTGCATCTGAAACCAATAACTGTTTTCTTATGCTCGGGTGGCAGAGGTCTTACATGTATGTCTGACACACTGGGTCAAAAGGTCAGACTGTTACTGCTGAAAATCTAGACATCAGATGCGAACAGTGTGAATTTAGGATTTGTTTTTACAAGGATTAACATTCCATCACACTAGACATAAATGCTGATGTTATCTTCAAACTCTTAGTTACATGTTACCAGCCCGGATGATTTCTGACTGCAGCTCACATATAATTGGAAACCAATTATATGTTATATTATACCTCCAAACTAGCTCCAGCAGGCCAGGGATTTGGTGGTGTGTGTGAAAGGTGACCCGCTGACCTTGTGCCGGTGTGCTCATAAGTCACATCTAGTGTCATGTTACATGAATTACATGACAAACACAAATGAATTTTTCAACATGCAGGTTAACAGAGGTTATTTTTAAAATCTCTTTGAAAGCAGGGTCAAGGAGAAGGAGAGCCAAGCAATCAGTGTGAAGTAATATTCTGAGAAGTGTTGCTGCTATTAGCTTCCGTTCGTCCTCGATCCTGATGTATTGAGTGTATGTGTTGACATTTACAAGTTTTGTTGACCTGATTACTCACAATGAATAATCATCAGTATCCTGCTTTGCAACCCACATCACAGAGCATGTTTAAGCAACAGCAAAGGTCAAAATGTACTGTAACATGCTTACAGAAAACCATGAAATGGTTTTTATGAACTCTGAGAATAAAAGCTTGTGTTTATTTGTTCCGCTCGTAGATAAAGTCAAAGCACCGTCAGGGGTCTTTTATTGCGGTCCAAACCAGACCATATTTTTCTCTTTCACGGTTGCACCAGGTCACGTGATTCTCATGCTCTCGGGTTTCGTGCTGGTGGTCTGTGTGGTGAGCTGGCCTGTCACACTCATTTCTCACCCTCTATTTATTACCTTGGCGTTATCTAAATGTTTAATTTGTCATGAATGAATGATCACAGGACCACTAAAGAGGGCGCTAGCAGGATGGGAGATATCTCGCTGAGAGATAACAGCACATGTTACGATTCAGACCTGTCTAAATAGTGTCATTTAAGATTCTGATCACCCTTATGTCAGTCATACCTCTGTGTTTCATTTATTTATTATATTTTATTAAATATTGATTAGTGATAGAATGGAATATTTAGCTGTCCCTCCCAACGAATCTATGAATGGCAAAAATACATGGTAACACCATACAATAAGGTTAACGTTTATTAATGCATTATCATTAAGTAACAATGAGCAACAATTTTTACAGCAGTTATTAATCTAGGTTAATGTTAATTTTTACATATACGCTGTTGTTCAATGTTAATTTATGTTTGTTCATGATATATTAACTAAAGGTAATTTATACAGTTTAAAAAATTTAAATTCTATTAGTATACGTAGAAACGAATGTTAATCAAGATTAATAAATGATGTAAAAAAAAATTATTGTTTATTGGAAAGCATTACAAAAATGTCAAAGTGACATTCAAAGAAAGATATCTTAAGCACAATTTACAAGCAGAATGTTTCACAAAAAGAAGATTGTTTATTTTTGAAATGCTTAAATAACAATTTAAAATTACAATTTAATCTTTAATCGCTCTTTTGGTTTTTATTTTCTTTCAGAATGCTAGATAGCAACAAACACCAACATACCATTTTTCCTCAAAGCCTGTTTGTCGCTGTGCACTGTGAAATTCTCCTGAACATGAGATCAGTTCGTACAATAACAAAAGGTCGAATTTGATCAACAGTAACTATTTAATCAGTTTTATTTTTTATGTAAATGCTGTAGAATGTAGCTAATAATAGACCCTGAAATTATCACATAGGCTATACTTTGACACACCTTTTATTTACTAAAAGCCAAAAGAATACAGAATTTGTTTAAAAAAAAAATAAAACCATAAAGAAATGGCAAGAAAATACTCAAAAGTGTGGTTTTAGCCTCATTTCTTTGCATATGCCACTTGGGTTTGATTTGTTATCTAATGCAGTGACATTCATTCATTAGCATATCTTAGCGCTTCCAATACATTTTTGTGTCCCAGACCTGCTGCATACAGGACATCAGCCGATCTGTGTTGTGTGGGCAGACGTGGGTATTGTTATGGATCACAGCAGTGTCCTCAAACCAACCCTTCAGTCTGTCTTAGTTTGGCCAGCACCACTGAGGCACAGCGGAGCCAAACAAGGCCACCCCAAACACAATTGCACGTCGTCCCATTTTGCCACAATTCAAAGAGCCTCCATCCTGAGTCCTGCTGGCCTGCTCTCTCAGAAACATAAAGACTTCTCGGTGTGATTCACAGTGTGTGAATAGCTTTAAACAGGGTCTCACGCTGTGCTTTGGTGCATATTGTGTGAGTGTGTTTGCTGGAGGTCCACATTTATGTTCCATCATTGCAGTTTCGGCGTGATGCAGTTGTAAGTTTGTATGCAGGGGTCGGTCTTCTCAGCAGCACAGTCGTATAATGGGCTTGAGGTTTGTGTTACTGTACGGCTGTGTGTTATATGCTGTTATGTTTGTGGTGATCTTTTATGCAAAAGGACGGTGGGTAGAGGTGCAATGAAGCTAGCCAGGAGTGTGTACATTTCTAGTCCATGGGCACACTTAAGGTGTTTCTTTGGATAAATACTATTTATTTACTTATTATTATTTTATAAATTATATATAATATATATATATATATATATATATATATATATATATATATATATATATATATATGTTTCCAGTTGTCTGAGACCACTAGTTGGCGCTTTGCATCTTAAGTTATTTTAGAATTTACTTTGGTGCTTATTCATGCAGTTTAACACATTTCAAATTTTTTAGGAGTGTATAAGCTGCTTGTAATACACTCATAATACATATTACTGTACCCTTTTTAATGTTATTTTAAGCATTTGAAAGGTTCTGTTTACTTCACAATTTGTTTTCAGTTGTATTTTATTATAGAAATCATAAAAATTTAATTTTGTAAAAATGTTTTAAAATAAACTTCTTTGTAATATGCTAACCATAACAACTAATAATTATCATAGTATGCTGCTCATAATACCTAACAACGAACATAATATACCTAATAATAATCATGAATTTAATTTTTTTTTAGCATTCCAAAAAATAAAAACACAATATTTGATCAAATTGATAAATGATTTTTTATCATATAAAATGTTTTATTTAATGCTGTTTTTAGCATTCAGACGGCTACCATCACTTAAAATATTCTAATTGAAGAATTGTTATAAAAAAAAATTATTATAAAAATAAAATAGTTAAGGATGAAATTTTGTTTCTGTATTTTTAAAACAAAGCTGCTGATCATAATAAATAAAAATGATCATATGCTGTTCATAGTAGTAAACGTAATAATATGCCAAATGCCAAATAATTACCTAATAATAAACATAATATGCTGCTGATAATACCTAATAATAGTCATGAATTTTGTAATGTTATTTTTAGTATTCCAAAAGTTATATAAAATAATCACTCAACAATATCAATCAACAATATTTATTTCTGAAAATGTATTATATATAAAACATTTTCAAATTGATTTGAGATTGCTATCTTTAGATTTTTTTCTAAATATATATTAGCATATATATTATTTTGCTTGTGCTAGTTTGAGTTCTCACCAATTCACTTGTCTCATATGCATCTCCAGTATATTTATTAAAGATTATGTGTGTGAAATGGAACACAGTCTCCTCTCTGAGCATGTGTGTGTTGTTCTGCCTCTTATTTATCACAAGCGTGTGTATCCTCAGTCTCTTTTTGTCAGTACGAGAGTGTGTGTATGCACTCCGGTGGGATTATCAAGTAAAAGTGGGGCTTAGCAGTGCTTTGCCTCCATGTAATCTGTCACACACACACACTGATACACACTCCACATAGTGGCGGATTTAGGATGGCTTGTGAACGGAGGGAAGGCAGAAAGGACACGTCGAGCGGTAAAGGCGGACAGGACACAGAGGCTCCGTCAACTGTTTGTGCTAAGGACAAACAAATGCGTGAAATCGATTTCAGGTCGTAACCAGACTCCAGCGCACGTCTGCAATTATGTGCAGCTAATCTGCACTTTTTAAACACAATTGAAGCTTTGGCTCTGTGTAGCTGTCTCTGAGGAGAGACGAGAGCTATTCATTTCTGTGACTCAGATTTAGAGGTCATTCAGTGCAAGTATTAGTTCAGAATGACACAAAGCACCATGACAATATCACCTCCGTTTAGACGTGCTTATTAATAGAGTCATGATAGATTCATGTAATATCAAAGCGAACATTTAGCAGCCCGTTTAATATTTATAATAGAGTGCTGCTACATTAGTCTAAACTATTGTAAATTAAGTAAAAAAATAATTTTTTAGAAATATCTTTTTATTTTTTCTGTTATTGTTTACTCATTCTCATGTCATTCCAAAAGAAAAAAAAGTCAAACTGGTTTGGAACAACATGAGGATGAGTTAATGATGACACGGTTTTCATTTTTGGGTGGAATCAGCCTGGCAACACCCTAGCAACCACCTTCTAAAGGACTAGCAAGCACCCAGAACATATTAACGATCTATCATAGCCATATCTTGACTCAACAATATTTTAGAGATGTGCTCTTTTGATGTGATATGTATTTGATTTTATGTTTGTTATATTTGATAAAGGTTTTATCCAGTTTCTGGAGCTTGCCTAACTATGGCTTTCTCACTTTCACCCACATATCAAAATGTTGCTGAGGGTTAGTATGTAGTAATTGTAATTAGCTTTATATAAACATTATGAATCTATGGTTAATTGTCGTTAAGCTAGGCAGTCATATGTGAGTATTTTTGTTCAGTGACTGGGCCGACCTCAGAGACCTCCCTCACTCACATTTATAGTTACACCCTCAGACTTGGCACTGAGAGAGAATGAACAGAGCCAGGACTGAGTTTCTGTTCATCTACGGTTTCATTCCATCCCTGTCTTCTTCTTCGTCTCTCTCTCTTTCTCTCTTTCTCTCTCTCTCTCTCTCATCTCCCATGTTATTACACTTATCAGAAACAGAGAATGAGGCTCTCTGTGGTGGAGAGAGCATTCAGGAACACCAAGGTTGGGCAATGTACAGTGAATTTAATTAAATATAATTTGACTTTACTTTACTATAGGAAGAGTTCCTTTTAGAAATTTAACACAATCATGATTTGTAACAAAGCATGCATAAATACATGATGAATTTTGACTAATTATATCCTGTGTTTCCTGATTTTTGTTTTTCTTTCTTACATTTTTTGTATAATGTAACATGAATAGTCTTTGTAAACTTATTAAATATATTTAAAATAATGAATATAGCTATCAACATTTATTTATTTTTATTTTTTTGTGCAAGTTATTTTATTAAGTTTAATGAAATCATATGTACACTATACCTAACTGTGTTGATATGATTTTTAAAATGTTTTTAATCCATCTATTTAATTAAAAGTTCAATAAAAACAGTAATTCTGTGAAATATTATTACAATTCTAAATAAGTTTTCTATGTGAATATATTTTAAAATGTAACTTATTAATGTGACGCAAAGCTGAATTTTCAGCATCATTACTCCAGTCTTCAGTGTCACATGATCCTTCAGAAGTCATTCTAATATGCTGATTTAGTTTGCAAGAAACATTTTTTTATTATTAATGTTGAAAACAGTTTCTGCTATGATCTAGTATTTTTGGAAATATCCCATATTGTGTGTTTGATGAGGGAAATGTATACAGACAAATACAATGTATTTATTAAAAGCTACAGTACATTTACAACAGCATGCATTTCTTTGAATTCATTTGAATGCAGTTCAAAATCAGGCACTGAATTGAAAATGAAAAGGAATTCTCTGTTTAATAGTTTACAACCCACACCAGACTGAGCCGACTACTACTTTTCTGACTGAAGTGTTGTGGTCTCTCTGGTGTAAGCTCAGCATTCGGCCACTGAATTTTGCTGCAGGCGCTTCAGTAAAAAGCACATAAAGTTAATCTGCAGTCATTCCTCTCTCCTCAGGGCTCAGTATGGAGTTAATGCTCCACTCTGTAACGCTGCTGGGCATTCTGGGTATGACTGTGGCACTGCTCTCTGTGCCAATCTGTCTATTGACCCAGCTAATCAGTCGTTGTTGAGTTGTTAGTGCTTAAAGGCAGATGACAGTGATACAAGCAAGGGAGAATGTTGCGCATGATTATAGAAGTGATGGAGAGAAGGAGGGGATACTGGATTAAAGGAATGCTCCACCCAGGAACTGGAGATATAAAGCTTTAAAATGACACTAAAATACACAAAAAGTATAAAAAAAGTATTATTAAGTAATTTGTATTGTTTTTGTGTTGTTTTTTTGTTTGGATTTTTTTTATGTTTTTTTTGTGTTTCAATTTAGACAACATTTTGACGTCAATATTTTATTTTATTTATGATTTAAAAAAAAAAAATTGAAAGGTTTGATTAGTTTTGATTTGGCTTCATTTGTTTAATAAAAATACAGTAAAAACAGTAGTAATGTGAAATATTATAATTTAAAAGATCTGTTTTCTATTTTAATGAAATGCAATTCATTCCGGTGATGCAAAGCTGAATTTTCAGCATCATTACTCCAAGTCTTCAGTGTCACATGATCCTTCAGAAATCATTCTGATATGCTGATTTGTTGCTCAAGAAACATTTATTATTGTTATCAATGTTAAAAACATTTTTGTGGAAACCATGATACACTACCACAGTTAGTAATATTTTATTAAGGTTAAGCAAGATTAAAAAAGAAAAATGAAAAGAAAATCAATACTTTTATTGTGCAGTGACCCATTAAATTGATCAAAATATTACAAATTATAATGTTACAAAAGATTTCTATTTGAAATAAATGTTGTGCTTTTGATTTTTTTCTTTATCAGAGAATCCTGCAAAAATTACCGTTTCCACAAAAATATTAAGCAAATGTATTAACTCAAGATTTTTATTAATAAATTGAGCAGCAAATCAGCATATCTGAATGATTTCCGAAGGATCGTGTGACACTGAAGACTGGAGTAATGACTGCTGAAAATTCAGCTTTGCATTGCAGGAATAAATGACATTTTAAAATAAAATAAAATAAAAATACTTTTAAATAATAAAATTCTTTCACAATGTTACCGTTTTATTTTGCAATATTACTGTCTTTCAAAAACATTTTAAAAAATCCTAATTATTCCAAACCTTTGACTAAAAGTCACAGGTTTTGAACAACATGAGTGTGAGTAAATGATGCCAGAAAAAAGTATGCATAATGTGTATGTATAGAGCCTTTCATGTGTCTCCTTGGCGACACGTCTCTGGAGTTGATCCCTCGCTTGACAGCGACAGAAGCAGAGAGAGGGAAGCCACAGCTGAACTGCAGAGAGTCGGAGGGAGTCACAGCCTCTCTTGTGCAGGTGCAATCAAAGGCTTGCTGCTATTCAGGTCTGAAAATGCATATCAGTCTGAAACCATTCATTGTGCGTGCATGTAAAAGGCCACATCTGGCAATGAGAGGGTGGGCACATTCCACTGAATGATGCAGAGCTTTCCTGTGTAGTTTCATTTGAGTGGATTTTTAATCACTCCACACAGAAAGTGACACAGTAAGAACTTTTAACAAATTCTCTGGCAAACCCCAAGAGTGCACCTTATCATTCCACAGGATATGATTCTAATAATTTTGTGTGTTAGGCAAACAGAATTCTATTTATAGAAGTATTACTTTTTTGAGACTATAACTCACGTGTATTTGTGTGTGTGCGTATTGCTATATACTGTATATGAATACTTTTTTTTTTTCAAGTTTAATTATACATACTGTGATTACTTGATTGTGTCAAGTATAAAACAGGACTGATAATTGCAGTTGGATATGATTTTAACTCCTCTTTCCAAGAAGCATAATAAAAGAAACAGTTTAAAATAGATGTGCCTGTGATAGTCTGGACATTCACCATGTTAGAATCATTAGGCTGGATGATTGCAAGACCAGATGCACCTTGGGATGCAAACACTGTAGACGCCATAAAGCTTTTTACACTTGAAATTATTAAACTGAATTTTATATGATATATGATATGATATGATATTATACTTACTTATACACTACCATTCAAAAGATTGAAGTCTTGTGCTCACAAAGGCTGCATTTAATTAATCAGAATCACAGCAAAAACAGTCAAATTGTGAAATATTATTACAATTTAAAATAGCTGTAATTTATTCCTGTGATGCAAAACTGCATTATCAGCAAGCATCATTACTCCAGTCTTCAGTGCCACATGATCCTTCAGAAATTATTCTAATACGCTGATTTGCTGCTCAAAAAAAAAAAATAAAAAATTAATTAGTTGTTTAATTCATTTTTAACTTAATAACTCTTGCCAAACTATTGAACAATAGTGTATGTTATGTTATGCTATGCTATGCTATTGTATTGTGTTATTATTCATTTTTAGATATTGTTAAATAGCATATAGAGGTAAATATATGTAGTGATGAAGTTTTTCGCTGTCATCAACAGTAAAGCTGCACATAGACCCTCTGTGATGTTATGGGCATTGGCATAGAAACAGATCATTTCTAAATATTTCAACAGCTCTGAGTAGAATCTGAATTGCCATCTCATAATTACAGTAATTCTGACATGGTATAAACATAGCTTTAGTCCAGGATATTCAGGAAATTTCACACTAAACTAACTGTTTTTTTTCCTCTCAATTTTTTTATTTCTTTCATGGATAATTACAGCACAACAATGCTCTGATTGTCTTATAATTAGTATCACGTCATTCTGTATATGTCCAGAATTGTTTGCCAGTACTGTTGTGTTCAACCTATTTAACTTTCCTCAGATGTCGAAACTAAAAACAGGAAGTGAGCATCTCTGTGACTGTACAAAGCTCATGAATAATTAACAAGACAAGCACTGCTTAGTTTATGATTGGTTGTCAGTTGCTAAACATTTTAATTTGAGAGTCTTTAAGAACTGAAGGTCTTTCTTGAATAATGCTGCCGTATAATGCAATTCAGGACTAGTATGACAGCATTTCAAGAGAAAGTAAAGCTGGTCTGAATGCAGATAGGAATCTGATATCTTTATATAGTCAGTTCTTTCTCATATTTAATGACTGCAATCTGTAGAGAGGAGGAAAATTATGTTCTCCGCTGTAGAGAGCAGATTCATTTTCTGTAAAGAAGGAATTAAGGGAATATTTTGTTATCAGGTAGTTAGTGGTTGCAGATTTCCAGAAATCTGCCGTTTCTGTTTCAAATTGTCACCATCTCTTTTATCTTATTCTGCTTCCATCTGTCCTCATAATCTCTGTCTGTATCTCTTTGTTTTTCTCTTCTCCCCCGTCCATTTATCAATCTCTCAGGTGACTGCACGCGCTTCAGCGTAAACACACAAAAACTAATTGAATTACCCTAAAGGCCCAGAAATGGAGAGCATAGCTAATTTGTTGCCATGGCAACAGACAGACCTTCCCATGCCGCTTGTTTTGTTGACTGCGGTTCTGTAAACAGCACGCACTCACTCGCCTAACAAGGGAACTCCTTGCGTGCCCATCATGTGCTACGCTTCAGATTAACTCACGTTAATGACCGAGCCTGAGCAAAAAAAGCACTGACAACCTCTGACTGCCTCATACTTTCCATAACACGGCCCATAGGGACGCGTTCAGCCGTGCGTTAAATTGACTCAGCAGCAGGCCCACATGGAGTCTGTGCACACAGAACCTTAGTGAGCCTCATTCACAAAGTTCTGCACACGCTTTGTGTGTTTTCATTTCATATTCATATTCCATATTTTGATGCATGCTTAGTCAACTAAAACGAAATCTGAAACTAAAATAAAACCATAGAAAACCTTTTAGTTTGAAAAAATAAAAACAACATTTTGTGACATAAAATATTTTAAAAGTGTATGTATATATATATATACACACACACACACACACACACACACACACACACACACACACACACACACATATATATATATATACACACACACACACACACACACAGTGCCACTTGAAAGTTTGTGAACCCGTTGCAGAATCTATGAAAATGTGAGTAATTTAAATAAATAAGACAGATCATACAAAATGCATGTTATTTTTATTTAGTACTGTCCTGAGTAAGATATTTTTGATAAAAGATGTTTACATTTAGTCCACAAGACAAAAAAAAAAATTGCTGCAATTATTAAAATAACCCCGTTCAACAGTTTGTGAACCCTTGGTTCTTAATACTGTGTGTGGTTACCTGGATGATCCACGACTGTTTATTTTTTGTTTTGTGATGGTTGTTTGTTCTGAACAGTTTCAGAAAAATCCTCCAGCTCCTGCAGAATCTTCCGTTTTCCAGTATCTTTTGCATATTTGAACCCTTTCCAGCAGTGACTGTATGATTTTGAGATCCATCTTTTCACACTGAGGACAACTGAGGGACTCAAACACAACTATTTAAAAAGGTTCAAACATTCACTGTTGCTCCAGAAGGAAACACAGTGCATTAAGAGCCGGGGGTTGAAAACTTTCGAACAGGATGAAGATGTCCAAATTTTTGCATATTTTGTAGAAATATAATTTTTCTCCATTTAGTACTGCCCTTCGAAAGCAACTGAAGATACTTGCATGTTTCCGGGAAAAACAAATTAAGTACAATTTACCTTGATCTTCAAATTCAAAAAGTTTGTTCAGGAGCATCAGTTGAGGGTGAGTAAATGATGCCTATTTAGTTTTTGGGGTGAATTATCAGAATCAGAAAGAGCTTTATTGCAAAGTGCTTTTCGCACACAAGGATTTTTTTTTCTTGATAATGGAGCTTCCAGTGTACACATACAAATACAACCAGAAGACACATAATATAAAATTGAAATATAAAAAAAAAGAAAGTATGAAAAAAGTTTGGTTAAATCAGAATCATTCAGTTTAAGTGAAAAAATAAGAATTTTGTACATTTTTACAATATTATGGATAATAATATGAATAAACAGTGAATTTACAGGAAATTGCTCTAAACAGTTGTGTGTTGCAGTGAGGGGGGGATCTTGAGAGTTAACAGTTTAATAAGAGATTTTTTGATTTAAGCAGTCTGGACTGTCCGTTGTAGACTCCAGATGAACACACGACAGCCGACATGTCAGCGGAGTAGAATTGTGTCAATAGGTTGAACTTCCTCAGCTGGTGTTTCCGTTGTGAAAAGGCACAGCAGAGGCTGTACTTCCTTCGCCACATTGTAAACACATTTTGCCAAAATGAAATCCATTCAATAGTTGTCCGCAGACTTCTGGTTCCATCTAGGCCTGTTCATAGGGTTTGGTAGAGAAAATGAGTTTAATTTGATTGTTATCTGTTGTTTTATTGTTTTGATTTTAAAGTTTTAAATATATATATATATAGATATTGTTATAGATATATATATATATATATATATATATATATATATATATATATATATATATATATATTTGTCATTTTATTAGTTTTAGGGTTTATTTAAATGTCTCTATCATTTTTATTTTTATCACAATTTAAGTTTAAGTTATTTTAGTAAGTATAAAGTAGTATTTTTGTAGGTAACAAGGTGAACTAAATGAAAATGAGAAATATTTCATTTTCTATCCGTTAATAATTTCAAGTAACTGAATTTTGTTATGGTTTTAATTAACTATAATAACCCTGGCTTTCACCCTCTTTTTTTTTGGGAGACATTTCTGTCGTCCAGTCTCACTGCACCATCTTCACCACCACTGAGCAGAATATATATTTATCCAAACTGCTTAGCTAACTAGGTCAGCTAAACAAACTCTCTAGCCTTTAGCTGTGAATCTGAGACATTTTTTGTTTCTAGTACCACCTGCTGATGAGTTCATAGAACTGCACAATCGCTATAGCAACAGTTTTCACTAATATTTATATGCCACTTGAGTTTTAAATGGTGCTGAAATTAGATGAGAAGTTGCTGTACAGGATTAGCATCACAATGTCCTTCTTCTTTTATTGAGCACACCTGAAATGAGCTTGTAATCCTGACTCTCTGCAGAGGTGTGTGTGTTTGTGTGTGTGCTCTTCTCCTCAGATCATTAGTGCTGTGTGGGGGAGTGCATGTACAGTATAAGGAAGAGGGCATATTTACTCATTTGAGCAGTTTGTCTGTAGGCCTATTTCTTCAGCTATGAAGCACTTTTGACTTTCACAAAATGAGCTTCCTTAATACTCTTTTCACCGGTTTATTTCAGTTGAGTTACTAGCAGATCAGATTTCCAGTATTGTGTTTGACATCAGTCTGTGGTGAAAATGACTTTTGAGAGATTTTTGCATTAAAATGGTTGTTTTCTTTTGCTAAGGCTAATTTCATGGTACAGTAGAAGTATTGTTTAGTATAGTATTGTTTATATCCTAACTAACAGTTAAAATCACACCTTTTGCTAGATCAATGTTTTTGACTAGAAATGATGCATAATAAAACATTTAAATTTTTACCAAGTAAACTTTGAGGCAATTTGAGGCAAAATTGTTCATTGCTTGGCTCAATTATTAATTTTTATTTTTTGAAAGAGATTATTACTTCTATTCAGCATGCATTAAATTGATCAAATGTTTCAGTAAAGACATTTTTAATGTTAAAAAAGATTTATTTTTCAAAGAAACCTGTTCGTTCATCAAAGAATCCTCAAAAAAAATCAGTTTCCATAAAAATAACAAGCAACACAACTTTTTTCAACATTGATGATAATAAGAAATGTTTCCTGAGCACTTAATCAGCATATTAGAATGATTTCTGAAGGATCTGGAGTAATGCTGCTGAAAATTAATCACAGGAATAAATTACATTTTAATATATTTTCAATTAGAAACCATCATAATAATACTTCATAATGTTATTGTATTCTACTGTATTCATGATCAAACAAATGCAGCTTTGGTGAGCACAAGAAACAACATAAATTAAGAAATCTTACTGATCCCAAAACTTTAAAACAGTAGTGTGTGTTATAGAAATAATTTCCAGAAAAAAAAATGGAAACATGTTCATTTTACTATTTCTTAAGATTATGATAGTTTTATAATAGTTAATATTTTTGTAATGAATCAAACAATAAATGAATTACTAATAAAAATCTATAGCTACATAAAAAGCATTTGAAAAGTATCTTGACACTTTTAATGTGATCTTCACTGAACAAAAAGCTCTTAGTTTTAAAAACAATCAAACACCCTGGGACACAAAAGTGCCTGAAGTTGTAGAAATGGCCTTCTATCTCTTCATCACCCTCCTCTCTCTCTCGATTCCCCTCGTACTCTCGTTCCCTCATCTCCCTCCTCTGGCTCTCTGTATATCCCTCCCTCTCTCCTTGATCTCCTCCCTCACTCTGTCTCTCTTTCATTCTTTCGCTCTCTCTCTCTCTTTCTTCAGCAGTGTAGTCTGGGCACGCTGCCAGCTGCCTTGTGTCTTTTTTGAATGAATACCTGATGAAGTTGGTGGTGCGCAGTGAGGTGAGGTGTGGGAGGAGCTGAGCGAGCGAGCGAGAGAGAGAGAGAGGGAAGGAGGGGAGAACTGGCGGTCCTGCGAGGCCTTGCATAACGCATGTTTGAGTGCTGCAGGCAGGGCTCAGAGCTCAGACACACAGGGCCCAGCGGGGCAGGGGGCAGTGCCTGACCACAGGCATGACTTAAGCAGGAAGGGCCTCCGTACACACCGCCAACACCGCTGTACCTCTGTAAGGTGTCGGGGTGGGAGCAGAGCGAGTCGGGGCTGTCTTTTTATCTGTTTGACTCCTGTGGGAATAAGAGAAAGACTGAGAGAGCGACTCAAATGGCCTCTCTGAACACTAAGGTAAGCTTTGACACACTTCCACTACACTGTTTTACTTGAATGTGTGTATGTTAGAGATTGTGCATGTCTCTGTTATAGTTATAGCATGTTTCCCAACAGCATGCAAAAGGGTATTTCAGCAGCTTTTAGGAGGTATTTAAAAAAAGAAAAAAAGACAAAAAAAAACAGTTTTACTTTGTTAAACATGAGCTATTAATAGATTAATATAATTAATAGACACACTACATTAAGCTCTTTTTAAAATCAAAAAAGCAAACACATGTGTATGTTGTCCATTTGTGGGTAGGCTTAATGTGCATATTTATTGCAGAAGGTCACCAAAGCTGTTAAACAAGTTTTAATTGGTGTTAATGAAGTGGTACTTAAGAACTAATGATCGAACTGTGGAGGTTCATAAGATAAGGTCGGGAAACACTGTTTAGTTTCTCTCTTTCTCTGTCTTGTCGTTGTGATTCATGTTCTTTACGAGTATCTCTGGACTTGAAAGTGCAAGTCATTCAGCTGCACTTTTTTCGTGTGGCTACAAAGCTCTCTCTCTCCTGAGAGTGTTCCATTTCTTCTTTCCTTTCGTCGCTTCTACTTTACAAGCTGTCTCCGTTTCACTCGCTCTATCCATTTCTGTGCTGTTCATTGTAGAGATCGAGCAGTGCGACTGATTGTAAAGGCAGGGACATTTAGTGAGGATCTGCCCACCTTTTAAAGAGATAGTACCTCAAAAAAAGTGTGGCAGGGGCTACAGTACAGTAATGTTGTGTCTAGAGAGCTGCTTGTCTACACAGCATTTTGGGGCATATTAGATGCATTCTGAACAATGTAATTTGTTTTTAATTTGTGTAATTTTCAGATTTTAGGTAAAAATGTAATTTTAAAAGTTTATTAAATTTTACATTTATTTAAATAAATATATATTGCCAGTTATATATCTCTTATAGTTAGTTATAGTCTAGTTGTATATCTCTTTTAATATATTTACATACATCTATAAGTCTATGTGTGTGTGTGTGTGTGTGTGTGTGTGTGTGTGTGTGTGTGTGTGTGTGTGTGTGTGTGTGTGTGTGTACATTATAATGTAAAGAAATTGTTAGATTTTTTTTACAGATCCTTTACCGATATTTTGAATTACAGATGTAATTTAAGAGATAACTGCAGAAAATTATATATAATATATATATTAATAGTTTCAGTAATTACAAGAATAATGAACAATTATGTTTGAATTCACTACTGTAATACATTATTTTGTAATACATGTATTTTCTTCAATTGCTTTATTTTATTTTGATAGCATTTTCCAAATCTAAAATATTTTTGCATTTTAAATCAATGCGGTCAGTTGTGTGCATTACTCACAGAGTTTCATTCTTGTCAATAATGGTGTGGTTATATTGACTTAAACCTTGTAATCCTCACGGTCATCTCCCATTGATCCACTAATGTGGTCTGGATGACATGTATTGTTGCGGTGCGAGTGGGGTTTATGGAGCAAAATGCATTTGGAGAGCCCAAACTTTCCCTCATTCATGTCTGTGTTAGAGTCACATTGAATGTCTTTGATAAATGTCTCTGATTTGTCCCCACTGTTCTCTGTGGCTCTGGGGCCCCAGGGCCGTGATTCATAGTGTTGCCAGGGCTGATGGAGGACAGTTAGTTTAGGTTTCAGGTCATCTGATACTGTTCCTAGTGCGCTCAGCAGGATCCAGCTGACAAGGCTTTTATACTGCTCTCATCTCACTACGCTCTTAGTTTACAGTGCTGAAGCAATGTG